>NC_089280.1:5495293-5675293 GCF_963678975.1 Dysidea avara
ATGTACTGTTTGGTACTTAGTGTGTAGTGCAGTGTGTGTGTGTGTGTGTGTGTGTGTGTGTGTGTTGTGCGTGTGTGAGTGAGATGAAGCAGCATAGCCAAGTGGCTAGAGTATCGGCTTGGTAATTAAAAGGTTCCAGGTTCGATGCCCAGTTATGCCAAATTGGTGTTCTTGGTTCCTTGAGCAAGAAACTTTGCTCACGTTGCTCCAGTCTACCTAGCGTTTACATGGGGACCTGGTGGTTTTGTCAACTGGGGAAGCAGCCCACCCAGCTGTAACATCAATGAGTACCTGCCTGACCGCCCGCCCAGCCGCTTGTCTGCCTGACAAGTGTAACTCGATAAGGGCTAAGGTATCGGGCTTGATTTCTTTACTGTTCGACATCACTTCAGCCTGACAAGTGCCTTTTGGCATACCCCAATGAACTTTAATTTTGTCCTCCCTTGTGTCCCATTTCATTTTTTTGCTGACAGCCCAAGGTGTTGATTCATGGTAGCATGATAGCTTCCCAACATTTGTAAACCGGAATTATCCTCTCTTTTTTTGATTGATTACAGAGGTGCTTCTCCTACTGTTCTTTGTTTGTAACGCTGTGTAACAGGCTGAACATGGCTGAAAGCGAAACGTGATGGCCACTTCACTCTCGAGTCAGCAATTGATAGTTAGGGCATGTGAATTGTCCGTATTTAAGTAAACAAACAAGTATAAGGAAAAATAGAATTTTAAATTTAATTAGGGATCATAGAAAAAAAAGTAGGAAACAAGGGAGGTCGCCTACACCTGCAAGTGTACTAGTAAATATTTAATTCCTAATTCAGTCATGGGAAGTAGGGATTAAATTAGGGCTGGGATGAAGCTTTGAATGTTTTGTGGGTTCGAAGGTTAAGTAAACTTCAAATTATAAAACTTTTCTTCAAAACTTCATAATGTACTATAGCCTACAAAAGAATTACGAATAAATGTCATTTTCTGTATAGCTACCATAGTTGTAGCCTAAAACACATTATAAAGTGATGGTAGATAATACATAGAAAATGTCATTTTAGCCATTAGTTTGTGTTTGCCTTTGCATCATTGCAGTATAGTGGACACGTCCATTTGCAATCGATCTATCGTGTCATTAAGAACTGCTGCTATGCATTTTCCAAATGCTTGCAAACTTATTAGAAGGATAAAACTTATGAAGGATAAAACTTATGAAGGATAAAACTTATGAAGGATAAAACTTATGAAGGATAAAACTTATGAAGGATAAAACTTATGAAGGATACAAGAAAACTTGTAACTCATATAGCTAACACCGGAGCTTCAAATGTTCTAACCTTTTATTAGACCCTTTTTGTGGTGAATTTGGTGGATTTTGGAGGTGTCTAAGTTACTTAGACCCTTTTCATGTTTACTTAGACCCTTTCATGTTTACTTAGACCCTTTTCATGTTTATTACGCGCACCCGGACTGGTAGCGTTGGCAACGCATCGCCACCTGAAAATTAATTTTAAACCCGTAACTGTTGTTACGGGTGGAGTAATGGCTTGTTTCTACTTATGAACGCTACATTTCTCTGTCACAAGCAGCTGTCAACAATGTTAAGGTACAACAACTACATAAAGGGTCTAAATAACTTAGACTTCAGACCACAGGGGTCCAAGTAATTTAGTAACCCTCAGGCCCTGTAGTAGCGCCTTCGCTTCGCTCAGGCGCCACGACACAGGGCCATCGGGTTACTAAATTACTTAGACCCCTGTGGTCTGAAGTCTAACTATTACTTAGCGAATGTTCGAAGGTAAATTTCAAGCTTCATCCCAGCCCTAGATTACGTAAATATCCGCTAGTATATATCTACAGGTGTATGCAACCTCCCTTGTTTCACTCCTCTTTTTTATGATCCCAAATTGAACTTAAAATTCCAAATTTTTCCTTATGCTTGCAGGGCTCAACCCAGAATATTAAGCTAGGGGGGGGGCAAAGTAAGCTGCTTTGGATTCTAGGGGGGTCTGGGGGCAGCTTCCCTAGGAAAATTTTGAAAAATTAGGTGTAATTATACTCAGTTTTGGTAAAATTTTACTGTGATGCCATTGAATATTGACCATTTGAGTATACAACTTTGGGATCAATTAAACCTTTTCTATTTCTCAAGGATTTAAGTATAAACCTGGGGGGGGGGGGGCATGTCCCCTCCCCCTAGATTAACCCCTGACTTGTAATATTATATAACATGTGTTTGTCCTATAATTAGGATGGGTGATTATAAGTTTGGACTATTCATTTTTGCAACAACTCTGGACTTCAGTAATGGCCACCTATATAGAACGTCATCTCTCTACACAGAAAACTTTATAATATTTAAGAAATTTACTGACCAACCTTTTCTGGCCATAGTTTAGACATTATAATGTGTACATTCATAATTTTGTAATGATTAATGCATGGTTTAATTTGTTTGTATGTGTGTGTGTGTTGTGTATGTGTGTTATGTGTGTGTAGTAGTAGTAGTAGTAGTAGTAGTAGTAGTAGTAGTAGTAGTAGTAGTAGTAGTAGTAGTAGTAGTAGTAGTAGTAGTAGTAGTAGTAGTAGTAGTAGTAGTAGTAGTAGTATTAGCATAGCCAAGTGGCTAGAGCATTGGCATGGTAATCGAAAGGTTCCAAGTTCAGTGCCCAGTTATGTCAAATTGGTATTGTTGTTCCTTGAGCAAGAAACTTTACTCACATTGCTCCAGTCTACCGAGTTGTACATATGTACATGTATAATGGGGACCTGGTGGCCTTTGTCAACTGGGAAAGCAGCCGACCCAGCTATAACAATAACATCAATGAGTACCTGGTGTTTACTGGGGAAGCAAATACTCAACTGTCCTTCTCTTGCTTGGGGTCGGCATGGAACTTCAGGTTCCATGACCTCTCTCCATGAGTCCTGGACAGTACCCCTGTGGGTTTACTAGTCTTACCCCAGGAGGATTTGCCTGCACAAGACTCAAGTGCCTAAGTGGTGCGCAGGCATCCCGGTGCTGGTTTTCTCAGTAGAAATAACTGTGTTTCACATGGGTGCTGGAGGCTTTGCTTGTGTACGTGCGTGCGTGCATGCGTGCGTGCATGCGTGTGGGCCTGTGCACATTTCTTACACCAAAGAATAAGTATCAGTAGAGAACTTATTGAGTGGTTTCTTTAAAGATGCATATAAGTATGTATCTCTGACAGGCCCTGACTAGCTATCCTCTTAGAACAATGACGGTAACCCTAATATGTGTAAATTTAGTCGTTTTAAAACTAAAACAACTTTCCTTTGTCAATCCTTTAAAGGTGTTACAAAGCATACAATATCCAGTGTGTTAATACCTGTGTATTGACTATTATATGCTCCCAGTATGGACATTTGCTTTGGAGATCAAATACACTACAGGTGTTCATAAAATCCTATAGTTACCAATGACACTGTTATTAATGCTATTGGAAGCCACTGAACATTTTGGTAATACCCTTCCTTGATGGCTTAAACTATAATAGTTTAACTCTTTGTTTCTCATGAGACTAGCTGACTGTTGTTTGGTTTCAGTTTACCTTTAACATGTAAACATTTCACAATGTCATTACTTACCTAAACTTGTGCACACTACCAGGGAAAATGTTGTATGGCCTAACTGTGTGTGTGGTCAGTAGATGACAGTTTGTGTTCTTCTCTACAAGCTCTGGTTAACAGCATCAACATAGTGAATAAGTTTTCTGGTGTGAAAGAAAATTAGACACCATCTTGTCGATATAAATTTTATCTTTGTACATATGTTTTACACATACATTTGTATGGACATTGTTGTGAACCATGTGTATGTATAATATCCAGCCATCATACATCAGAAATAGTGTATTAACTGTCAATTTGATAAGGAAAATGAGCGCACAACTTGGAATCTTAATAATCATGGGATGTGCAATGTAAAGGTTATTATCATTTCCTTTATTTGGGATATTTTAACCATTTGGGATTTAGTGGGAATGACTCTTTTAAAAACCATGACCTCATCAAACAGTGATATGTGATTCTGGAGGAAGACAATGTTAAGATGTTTATTTTCCCATTGTTCTATGGGTCTGTATCCCATGACCTCTTGGATTATATCATCTAATATTTAATTAGTTCTAAACTACTTAATGAATCATTATGGCTTCCCATATCAACTGTACAAATGTATGCTCTAAGGGGTAGTTGGAAAGGCGAATACGATCGGACGTGGAAATGAACACAGACATTTTCAAAAAGCACTTTTACATTTTATTTTCATACCTAACGTTGTTTTTATAGCAGTCTTCGCTTCCAGACCCGGGCGTCGATCTTGTCATAGCATTATAAGAGCACGTATGAAGGACTAGACCAGCACTCCACAGAATGCCAAAGACCATATAGTGTTGTACACATGCTCTAAAGTCTAATACAGAGTTACATAATTGTAGAGATTAGCTTGTATGCCCCATGCAATTTAACTTAGGCCAAATCCACAATCTTACGTCTTTTAGTATAAGGCGCAGGCGCTTATACCAAGCGTTGAAGGTTTCAAGGACCTGGCCTATGAGATTAGGTTGGGACATTCCGGCTTAATCTCTATGACACTGAATTAGATTTCTAGAGCACGTGTACAACACTATATGGTCTTTAGAATGCTAGTCTATCCTTTGCACGTGTGCTTATGTATGGATAAGCACTATGATAAGATCGACACATGGGTCTGGAAGCAAATGCTGCTGTAAAAACAACGTTAGGTATGAAAAATAACTGTTTTGTAAATGTAAAAGTATATATTTTAAATGTTCATGTCCGTGTCCATGTCCGACCATATCCGCCTTTTCCAACTACCCATGCTCTAAGTACTGTATAAGCAGAAAATTTGACAGGGAATTAAAAGTTTAGCGGTTGACAAATTTTCACTGAAATTGTCAAATTTGAACGCACTAAATATAAGAGATCGAACGGATACATGGAGAAGACCAGTTAACCTACGCAGCTTATTCTGACAAAGATGTAGCCAACACTGGAAAATAGCTAGCTACTGAGCATGGTCCCCACAGCTGCAGCGAGACAGTTCTCCGAACTTTGATTTTTCGTGCTATGCACACATCATTGACTTACCTTTGTCCTCCTTTGTGTCCCTTTTCTTTCCACTGACAGTGTAAGGTGTTGGTTAGTGGTAGCACTTTATGGCTTACATCTGCTTATATATGTACTGTCATGTTTATAATGGGAACCGTCTGTATTCTTTGTAGTGATTGATAGCAAAAATGCTATTTGCAATCCAGTTTACCAAGTTTTTGAAAATGCAAAGTGTCATGCGTGTATGAGCATGTACGTCTGCAGTGGTTTAAGTGAATGTGGCAGAGTCGTCTACACACAGGAGCTTGAGCATGTCCACACATACAACTCAACATCCACTAGTATGTTAGACAATAACTGTGCCTACAGAAACAGTATTACACATGGTGCTTATAATTTCAAGAACTTGGAAATCACAATACTGATCTTTGTTTGCAACGCTGTGTATCAGGCTGAACATAGCTGAAAACAAAGTGTGATGGCCACTTCACCAGTTCACTTAACAGTTGGGGCTGATGTAGTATTATATCATTCTTTCTTTTGATGTGGTCACCATATGTTACACATCACAGCACTGGTTACTTATGGTACTGTTACAAAGTTGGTACAGATGAGGCCAACTGACTACATAACACAGCAGATGGCTTGATAAGTATCTCAGCCTTGTATTTCAAAAAGACAGTTAAACAGTTCTTTACAAGACATCTAGCCATCCTTATTTATTTTGAAATGCCTTCTTGGCTAATACTGCAATGCTACACTCATGATAAAGTACTTTATAAATATCATATACCGTGAAGTAGAAAATTTAATTGATGGGAGGTAAATTTAACGTTGACATACCTAAGTGACGAATTTAAATTTAATGGTTTCTCTTGCTTGCAGAGGCCTGTGCTAGTTATGTATGTACTGAATATTCAAGATGTTCAGTGATCGTGTCATGAAGGTCCAAGCCACCTCAAGGGGTAACTTTGAGTATTATAGCTGCATCCTTACCAGAATACAACAGTAGCTATCTGGGATACATCAGTAGGAGAGTCACCCTTGCAGTTGTCTCTGGCTGTAATATACAGTACTATCATGTTGTATAATAAAGTACACATTGTATTAATTATCATCTCAATAGTGAGGTAATTATTATACTGTGCTATATATCAGGGGTTGTGGAGGGTTGCACTTTCTCACAAAATAATGTTGACCAGAAACCAGCCTCACATTACCTTCATAGTGTCTTCACAGGTTTAATATAGCTCAAAAATGCCTTCAATGTGACCCGGAACTCTTCCAATAAGTTGCTACAAAATAGAATAATAAAGGTTATTTAGTTGCTATGTTTTCACTGTTAGATATCACTTCAGTCGCCTTTTGGCATACTGCAGAAAGTTCAGTGGGGTTTTCTGGCCGAAATATATCACCCTAAAACCAGCTACCTCACAGTGCCTTCATGGCGCCTTGGCAGTATTGGCTAGGTATAACCAAGCCCAAAAGTTCCTTCAATACGACCTGAAATGCTTCCAAAAATTTGCTACAATTTTTATTTTATTTAAATTTTCTACTGACTATGCCTTCAGACAAGCATAACTCAATAGCGGCTAAGGCTACGAGCTTGATTTTTACTGTTCAACATTGCTTCAGCCGGATAGGTGCCTTTTGGCATACTACAGTACGTACAATGCATGCTTTATGGAGTTACTTGTATCCTTCTTTGTGTCCCATTTATCTTTGCTGAGGTATCAATTCACAGTAACGCCATGTGATGGCTTCCCTATGTTTGATGGGAATCATCCGAGTTTTTCATTGTGACTGGATTGATTGCAGAGATCCTTCTCGTAGTGTTTTTCATTTGTACTGTGTAGCAGGCTGAACATAGCTGAAAACGAAGCATAATGGCCACTTAACTATTTACATACTTGATAGTTGGGACATGTGTTCAGACAAAAACAATACGCTTGGTACCATTCCTTCTTTTCTAGTGCAACTGTAATGTGGAATGCATGGGTCAACTTTTTAAAACAAGAACTTGTTCCACAGGAAGATATATACAATGTATTAGACAACTCTACAATGGAGTGTGTGTCCTGTGTTTATACTCTACAGGGATATTTCCCTCATGTTGAGCTGACATGGCTAATTTGCTCTTCCCTTGTCACTGATTTTAAAAGAAACCATCCATTAAAGGATGAAACCCGTTTTGCTATCTGCGTAATTTGGGTGGATCAAAAGTGCCGATGGACATCCTGCCCTGGGTTATGCCCAGTTTGTGGTTTCTTCATTGACTGTTTGAAAACAACCGATATGCCACTGTCACCACTGCGTTCCAAGAAATTATCCTGTCTCGGTACAAATTATAAAACTAGGTGTTTAGGAGCTACATATATTCCAGTAAACTTCTCACAGTATCTATCTTAGCTGCATACACTTATGGATGGCTTCTTTAGCATTTACTCACTCACAATGGGATATACATGATAGTACCATCTGTACACACCTTGTTGGAGGTTTTTGTCAATGATAAATACATTATGTTTAACAATGTAGTACCACATGACTTTATGTGGGGGTCTGAGGGTGTCTACTATTTCTCTATGTGGCTAAAGCGATTAATTTTAAGGCATGGCAGTCTTCCTAGTACTCCCCCAGTTAAGGCTTTTGTTGGATATATTTATTTAGGTGTATTCCAGTCCAAGTCAGTTGCTATGGAGTTTCATGTTCTCGGTGTAATATGCAATAAGCACACGTACGTTATTGACTGTTGCATTGTCTGCATTGTATGTATGTATCTATCCATATTAATGTATTCATTGAAGAGGATTTCCTAATTTGGCCAGTGAAACATCTAAAGTTGTTACAGAATTTAAGAGCGTATACGCTCGTATGGACACATGGCTGAAGCACTGCCTCTTCAACTATTGGATGACATTTCCTGGTATACCACACCAGATATTGACTGGAAGATATCATGTGTAATTGTCTATAAACAGGAATATCCTTTGTTGATAAGCATCCATTTCCTTTACTAAACAAACTGACAGTGTTCTTTATTGAAATTATTGTATGGCTGGTAATGGTCTACATCGAGTATCTTGAGTATAGTCATTGTTTACTTCCTTCTAACTGCTCTCCACTTCCACCTATCATTCACTACCACCATTGTGGTATTTGCTGTAATCCTGTACAACTGTAATGTAACTGTAAAAGAGTATATGCTCAACTGATTTTATAAGCTTTTGTACTAAAGATCCACATCTCAGATTTCCCCTGACTTATTATTTTGCTGAGAGTTCTCCATTAGATGTGTATCTTTATATTATACTTGAAAGCCAGCAGTATTAGCCATAATGTGGAATTGTATGACTGACTAACACTCTCTGAAACTAAAAGTAAAGAACACAATATCATTATCTATTTGATGGACACACTATATACACACAGTACAGTTATTCACAGTTGGTAAACATGTGACTGTTAACAGGTAGAGTATGTAGTGTAGGAGCCCAGCTGTGTCTGCTCCTCGAGTGAGAACAATACTTGTAATATACACATATTGATTACTATTACTGAAACCTGTAGAGATGTCAAACAAAATGTGACCAAATTAGACAAAACAAGACTTCCAATTTTCTGACTTCAACCAATGCTAACGTGGGTACTCAGTAAGCTATTGATCTAAATTTTTCACGCAGTTCTTCCATAGCATTGTAAAATACCAGGTCAAAATTTGAAACTAAAGGCATAGTCCTACAGTGTACATTGAGTTATGTTCAAAGTCATAAAAGTGGATGTGTGTGGAAGCCTTGTTTTGTAAAATTCGGTTACAAATATTGAAACTATAGCTACATAAACAAAAAAAAATTCAAATGTGTAAGCTCAAATCTAATCATTTTATTAGGATTTACTCTTGGACAATGATGAGTGAAATAGTAACAAACAAAAGGGTTATACTCAGCATATTACTTATTCGTAAATAACAAAAGACAAAAAGTCAGTAACAACATTCTGGCTATGTGCGCAATGTAGAAACTGTACAAAACATTTGGCACTGTGAGAATGTTGGTGGCTCCAATTAGATTGTACCATTTCAAATTGAGTATGTAATGCATGCGTTTCAAAGGATTCATGGCTAATAATTATACTTCCAATAACTTTACCACTTAAATGTGGCGAAAACAGGCATACAAACCCAACATTTGTTGGGTTCATTTTTATGTGGTATAAATAAAGTAGCACCATCAGGTTGCTGCTGTAAGCAGATCTGGTTAAATCGATGTTACTGTGACAGAAACATAGTACATAGGCACCATGTATTCTGTATAATTACAATTCTCTTCTTCGTGCATTCCTACCTCCCAACCACCATAATCAGTACACACAGTGTTTCCAGCATTATCATAAATGATTCACGTGCAACATAGATCAGTATACCGAATATGTTAAGGCAGTAATCTATCTCGTTAACTCTTCTGTTAACGTTAATTTATGCATTCCTATGAACAATGGCAAGTACAAATAAGGAAGTCCAGTAATCCACAACGTTAACTTTGCCATGTCATCGATGATGACAAAAAGTCTTAAGATATTACCACAGCCTTTTGTGACACTGAACAACTAACTTTTAAGGTTTGTTTTTCGTATTTAATTATTATTTTTCTGTGAGGTGTACGATGACAAGACCTCTCACTAGTTTGAGGCTCACTCAGGCTCACCCCAATCAATATGGAATTGTGAGTTGGAGAGAACCTACTTCACGAGTATTCATCCTATTTGTATAGGATGAATACTCGCGAAGGAAACAGGTGCCACGCCCTTTAATTAGCAAGTTTTTTAATCACTCGCATGAGCGAGTACGACGTTACGTTTGAGCGGTACCATATATACTATATTGATTCAGTAGTACACTGCCTAAATGGTCTATTTCTTGTGTTGCCGAATAATTTTAGTCAAATACTTTTCAGCAATTCTGATCCATAAACTATTTGTATGTAAAAGTGTCTCAAAATGTAGTCATAGAAGTAATTGTCTCAGAAAGAATATAGTCACACACCCTGAACAGTGTCAACCTTTAAGGTTGCCTATTTTAGCATAAATCGAAAGGTGATAACAATTCAGGCTTAGAATTTAATACCTTTCAAATGCTATAGTCACTGATAACTCCAGCTGTACTGTACTTAACAGACAATGATGGGAGTGGTGGGAATTGTAGTCCATCCAGCCTGGGAAATATAATAAAATCAGTTGTGTTTAGTATCTTATGATTCATTATCATAATATTAATAATAGTTTTGAGATTAGTAACCATTGCTTGTAAACAGTTATTATGGGAAATTTACTAACCACATAATTTTACACAACCATCCTCATGAATATATAGTATATTTAAAATGGCTGAATGTAATGTACCAACCTTGTCAGCATCAGAGGATAGAGATTTTTCACTAGTGTTGCTGTATTATGGGTGCATGCTCACGTAGGAGCGGAGGATATATACCAGCTTCATTAAAATGATTAATATGCCAAATGAATGGTCATCCACAATGTAGTCACATTGAAAGCTGACTTGACAAGTTTAAGATAATTGTTAGCCAGATAGTGTATCCATCTCGTGCTAGTGTGTCTAAATGGATGGTTTCCCAAATCTGATCACATACTACCCAAATATGGTTAGGTATAAGCTTATTAGGCTTTTCAAATTAAGTAACCATATAGCCTAAACTAATTTTTGTATACCTTCCTTTGTTTGGCTGCCAAAGAATATTTTCACACTGAATTCTGGTACGAGAGTTGATTGGACAAATTTAAATACTTTGTTAATTTTTTTTGCTATAGAAAGTTTGAATGAAAGGAACAATGGTTTTAGCAGCTTAGGAAATTATTGCTACGTGTATAGATACGTAGTATATACGTTCCTGTGATGTGTGAATTCTTTAACAAGTTTTGCTTTAATTCTTTTCAACTCATGAGCTTGATGTGATATCACTTTATCATTACTAAATGTTAGAGAGCTGTATCTGTGTAGTAGTAGTAGTAGTCAATATGGAACCTGATGTAGCTATTCATGGACTGTCACTTTCATTTTTTTAATATTTACTTACTTTATTTGAGAATGATTAGATGAACAATTTATGATGTGTTCACTGAACACCTAACATCTAACCACCGTAGTGTGTGTTCATTGGTATATATTTGAGTGAGTAATTACATTGTACTGAGTCACAAAGGAAATACAATGTATTGATGGTATACATACTTCCTAACAACAGATAAGGAGGATAAATTTACTACCATCAACTGGTAATTGCCATGTGTTAACACTTATTTGTTTGCTAAAATCATGAGGACTTCAATAGGTGTGTTGTCATCATATTGAAGTCGGTAAAGTTATGTATTTACACATCCAGTATCCATTTTCTATTTCAATTCCCAAGTTACATTATCAGACTTCTATTCATGTTGTTATGGAAATGTCCTAACTTTAAAGGGAATACATTTCCAAAAGAAGCCACTATAATGTGTGTATGTGATTTCCTAGTGTACATGTGTAGGACATATGCTTCACACTTATCACTTGTACATCTTCTGCTATAGGCATTGAAGAACATGTGGTTGAGGAAGGAGGGTTTACAAGATCCCGGTGTACTGGTACCTCTTGCTTGTGGTGCTCTGTCCAGTTCATGTGGTCAACTGGCCAGTTACCCACTATCCCTTATAAGGACTAGACTACAAGCACAAAGTAAGTGTTAGTTGGGCTGCTGTTATTGCCGCTCGAATAAGCACGTATAGCCGTGCAGGTATGTAAGAATTTGTAATGTGTTTGAAGAAATTTCACTGTACATAATTATTATGTTAATCCCTGTCCATTTGGCCATTAAGGAATTCTGTTAGTAACCATGTAAATGTAGGTTAGAATTTTCATTATTTTTTAATTATTTGAACTTTATGCAAAAATACTTTTGAGGGTACGTGTAGGTGTGTGCGTGTGTGGAGCATTGTCTGGTAACAAAAGCAAGAAAGTTTGTCCCCTTTAAAATTCCACAACTTAGCCTGATATATCTACACATGTACATACTTTGTCTACATATCACTAGTCTGTAGTATAATGAATGTTGTAAATAGTAGTAGTAGACCTTGGTTACATCAACAGTTAATAATTTGACATTTGGATCACGTCATCGAATAGTTCAGCATATGAAGCTAGTCCATACTATATTACAGTATCCCTGCTATTGTGTTCACTAGAGACACACTACACAATTACTATGGTGTGGTCCACCACAAGTGATCATGTGATGTAATGGAGTTACTAATTGGTCAGATGACTGCAACAAGAATTATAATTATGATATTTAGTTATGAGTAAATTAATTGTGTAGACACGTGCTATTATCCAATAAAGACCCATGCAGCCACTGTAACATCAACAGTGCAACACACGATAAAGTTTTTCTAGCGAGATCTCTGCATTAAGGATGACCAAGTATCTTGTTTTAAGGGTAAAAGTTGACTGAAGGTTTGCTCAGTATAAAGCTGGAGCCATTCTGTCTACAGCATTGTCAGTGTTCCTAATATCATGTAATTGTCCTTTTGTCTTGTTGCAGTTACAATAAGTAAATAGTGAGTTTCTGTTTCTGTACAAGAGCTGGTATCGATACTTAATACTATAAACAAATCTTACCTGCACATGGCCAGTACACCCATATCAGTGCTTCCCTGTTAATGCTGACTGTGTAGTAATCATTTCATAAACTGTGGCCACTTTGTAAACATTTCTAAAGATTCTTTCCATGATATGCTATTAAAGCATTCTCAGACCTGTATGTACTGAAAACTGTGGAAGATCTTTATTACGATTAAGTAACACTCTAGAGATGTCTTACAGTATAGTTGCCTGGCAATAGGTATAATCTATTACACATAGTTTACAACACTGTATTATTAATATCATTACAAGTTTAATGGTTATCCAGTAGTCACAATGGATAATACTGGCTGCGGTATCCAAGCAGAAATATCTTGGATTGATATTGATGAATATCTAACACGCGCAAACAAGTGTGTAAATCTGTATGTCTTATTGTCTACATTTACTATGTAAACATTGGCACGTTCTTAAATGTGATGGTCTACTAAGAACGTTTGCGGAAAGTTCAGGCTGTTTTTACTAGACTTATTCATTACTATCACATCATCACTTGAATGAATTGAACTCATGTAAATGTCTTCACAATTATGACCACATTAGTCATCACTGTCATTAACTGGTTGCCTTTCGAATTATTCTTAGTCCAATATCGTTCTCTTTGTGCTTTATACAGACTGGATAAATTCCATTAGACTGTACACACTTCAGAACTTCAACATTTTTGCTTGGCCAGTTTTTTTGTCAGTTAAAAACATTTTCAATATAGGGTGACAATGTGGTGGAGCCTTCTATCTGGGAAAATGATGATGGCAAAAGTGTCTATAATGAACTATACAGTGGAACCTCTCTATTACAGACATTTTGGGACTTTGAATTTTTGGTCACTTTTTGCTGTAATATAGAGGTTTTCCTCTTTCAGAGGTAAAAATGTATTAACCAGACCTGTTGGGACCAAAAATTTTGTCCTTATTATGGAGGTTTTTTCTATTGTGTCCTTAATTCGGGGAGTTCGCTAAGAGAGGTTCTACTATATTTATTGTCAGGTGATTGATACTGTTGATATTATGTTTTTGTGTGTGTTGTTTTTGTAGTTGCTAATTGTACCCTGTGTCTGTGTTACGTGTGTTGTTGTGGGGTTGTCGTCGAACAGCTAAGAACGGCTAATTTGTATTATAAATCAATCAATGTGATGTCTGGTGCATGTTTACTATCACATGACGGACATGTGTGTAACATGTGATTGTACTGTGGGAGTAGCTGATACCACCTCATTGTTACTTGTACAAATGGTACAAGTTTGCAAGCATCTCATAAAAGTGAATTTTAGTAATAACATTTTACACTGATAATGCAGTAGAGTATGTTCATGAGGACATTTGAAAATTACATAATCCGCATACTTGCAGTTAGTATTGCTATATATGGTAAGTAAAGTTCATCCCAAGTTGTTGTGCATGTTACACGAGCTCCATTATACATGGGTAGACAGCCTTACATGGCTGTAATAAGTTATGTGTTTCACTAGTGGAAGGCTTAATTGTAGTAAGAAATTTTCCATATTTTAATATGATGGTTTTGTTTGGGTAGAATGGTCAGACTGATTGCAAATCATACAGACTGTTTAGGTGAATGTTTTCAAAGTCACCATTTTCTAAGAATGTCTGTATCTTGATGTCACCAGTCAGTAACTGTAGCCATACAACATGGCATATATAGACTGGGCTAATTTTTGTTTGCATTAAACAAGATAATTAGTTTTCAGTTAACCTGGGCAGATCTCCTTGACTTCCTGTCAAGGGAGCTGGTCTTCCTAGCGGTGCTTCCCCAAATGGTTGTGATTGTTACTATAAATAGAAATACTGCTATTCATTGAGCTGTGTAATGTTTACATGTTGTGTAAGATAAGAGATGATTATTGCATATTGTGGAAGTGGTTTGGTACTGCCCATCCAGTGTGATGATGAAACTACTGCAAACTTGTGTAATCTTACATGTAAATAGAGTGGTGAAAATGATATTAGCAATAATCAAATGAATAGTGGCTTATCTATTCACCCCCTTCAATGTGCAGGTCTGCACTGCTCAAATATCTTTGTAGGCTTTTCTTTAGAAGTTTGTGTGTCATCTTTTGTTATGTAACAATTTACAAGTATGTTTGTTGCATCCTCCTGTCCCCATACATTAATACACAACCTTCAGTGTTGGGGCAAGCAATTACTTTTTAAAAGTAACTCATTACATATTACTTGCAACTGAACTATTTAGTTACAGTTACATATTACCCTTAAAATAAAGTAACTATAATAATATTACGTATTATATTACTTTGTGTCCACAGTCTTAATCTGTCTCTTGTGCAACTACCACCTTATCACTTGACGTGATTGTGTTGTTGGGCTTTGTATAAATCTTGGTTATAATTGTAAGAAGCTGGTGAATAAGCTTCATTCATTAATTCAAGGTGGCTTCATTACTTCATTGTGGCTAGGCGTTACTCAGTGGATTACTAACGAAATTAGTAACTTTGTTGTATAAGGGGAACCAGGACCAAGTGGCATTGCCTGGGTTTCGAAGATGGTGCTATTATTGACAATTTGACTTAATTTTTGCTATTGTACTTGTATTGTTTCTGTGTTTGTGCTTGTCTGTTGTCACTTTAGTAACTTGTAATAAATTACATAATATTAGACTCGTTATATTACTGGTTTTTATAGCATATTTCGTTATATTACTTGGTTACCACAAAAGTAATAATTATTACATAACGCCTTACCCTCAACACTGACAACCTTATTTGATATTTCCACACAGTATTAACTTACTTGAAAATTTTAGTTGGTACATTAAGATTACATAAATTATTTTTTAAATTCAAAATGGCAAGCAGATTTTTTGTTAATAAATAGCTCAGTTAGACAGCTCACATGACTAAGAATATAATCTGCCCAAGCTAGGCACTACCACAACAGTTGCTTGATAGGTGCATTCAACCACCAGTGGTACCAAAAATCACTGGTATGATTATGATTTAGTACCAGAGAGACCACATACAAAGGAACAACTGAGAAAAACGATAACGTGGCCAAGGACAGTAACCATTTTGTGGCCTAATGTAATTAATGATTTCAACACATGGTTGATTGCAGTTTTCATTTATGGAATTTTGTCATCAAATTCACGCCCATATTCATTTTTAATATTTTGTGTACTTGGATTGTATTATTTGATAATAGAGGCCGTCCTGTGTTTGTGTTGTAACTATTGGTAGTTTTGCTGACATTTCGTTATGTAATATAAATACTTCATTAAGGAGTGATTATTGATAACACTTAGTTGTACCAACACACTGTACACTCTGAAACATGTTATATAATATTTAACTTAATCCTAACCAGATTGGTATACTTAACAGGTGCTCCAGTATTAGTTGGCAACATTGTCATCACTGATAAAACTGAAACAGTTTTGCATATTTGGTATTTGAATACACTCTACTATTAACAATCCGGTACTCATAAATACTATCTCTTGTACCTGCATTTTTTTTCCAGATTTCAAGTGATAGCAATGATGGCACACAGTATATTAGTAAATGTTTTAACAAGCAAAGTGCTTTAAATTCCACAAATTAAAACTCTACAGCCTACATACATACCAATTTTACTAACCGCATACCAAATACCTTTTTGAGTATTTGTTTCAACTGTTACGAACATATTTAAAAGTTGTGTGGAAATGTGATTATACAGTCTTTGTGTCATGGGCATATCATATTTATTGAATGGATAAGGTTTTTCTTGGATTGTCACAATTTGTTTCATTGTAAGCTGGTTGTACACATCTTTTTTGTATTAAAAGAAGCTTGCAAATTTAAATCTATACTTATTGGTGTGAACTTGATTTACTGTAGTAACCTTGATTAGTTTGTTGCGTAGTTTTTAAATATTTGAGATAACGGACATTGATGTAACATGATCTAATATTACTAGTGCTCACATAACATCTTGTAACTAGTTTTTATTTGGTACATACCCTTTGTGTATTTTAGACCATGTGTTGTGCTTCTATTTTATTGATCTAATCTAGGTGTGCCTGTTAGCTTTGTCACTGACCGAGTTCCTCCCATATTAGAAATGTTGTGGTGTTACATGATATCAACTCCCTCTTGGTGCCGTATAGACTAGAGAATTTTTGCATTTGAATAAGTAGTACATTTTACTGCTTTAGTGGCACTATTTAACTATAAAACTCTAAGTCATTGCCCAACAAAAGCAATTTTTTTGACTTTGATAAATTATTTGGTAATTACTGATTTCATTGTGAATTTGTCATTACATAATTCTTCATTGTACTGCAGTTTGATGATGGTCGATTCCTACAGCAAAACCAGAGATCCCTAATGTCCTGACCTTATTACCTATTGACATAGTTGCTACAATAGACATATCACTTTGAGTGATCAACCTTATTATGCAGTGACCTGATTATATGGCTTCTCACTATGCTGCACTGTGCAAAGTTCTGTTCTTTGCAGTTATGCATTCTCTTTTATTAAATTTTTCAACATTGTGTTAAACACCCTTAGTTACAATTTTAGTTTAAAAATTAAGTTTATTTTTAATTTAATAATTAACAGTTATGGGCTTTCCTTATTTCATTTTATCTCCATAGTAAGTTTTTCGATGAATTGTGATAAAGCACACTAACCTTACTTAAGGCAACATGAGGACATACAATCTCATGTGTATTAGATTGTATAGAAGGCCAACGTCAAATAATTATGAAGCCTTAGACAGGGAAACAACACATGGTTTCTTTTCAGATTAAATCATTCAGCTACCTTAACTTTTTTGTGCAGCAGTATGGTGTAATGGAGTATAGTGACAGGTACAAGTTGTTATACTAAGTGTAGTGATGGGAGCCCTCTATTTGAGTACATACTGTCGTAATATTTACAAACTTTAGCAAGTATTACTGGGGACAACCACATACATGTGAAGTGAAACAAATAAAACAAGGAAAACGTCTACATTTTTTTAAAAATGGATAATGCTTAAAATTCATTGAAGTGTTAAAGTGTTGGGGAATTTTGCCACAGTTATCTGTTGTTATAACACAATTTGGCACACTGTTAAGTAGTTGAAATTGAAACTTCCACACTTCCGTAGTAGGGAATATTATTTGATATTTGCCATACAAGCACTTCTTAATAAGTGTAAGCTGAAGTATTTAAGAAGGTATTGTCTTCATCTCTAGCTACTCGTGTTGGTGGAGACAATGGTGCAGTGGGCATGATAGGTACAATCAAGCTTATTATACAGGCTGAGGGACCTTTAGGGTTGTACCGTGGATTGGCACCAAATTTCTTGAAGGTGGCACCAGCTGTCAGCATCGCTTATGTTGTCTATGAGAAACTGAAGAGTCTACTAGGAGTACAAACTATTAGATGAATAGGAATATTTCACCGTTTTTATGTAATTTATTTATTTGTATATATTTTTAGATAAATAATATGGTTGAATGTATTTCACTATGTGTAAAAAAAAATCACAAAACTATACGTGATTATATATGTTTACTGAATAAGATTAGTCTATTTCCCCCATGTACCTACAAATAACTCACTTGAATATGAAAGAAGAGAACTACATGTTCAATATTAATGCTTAATGTCTAGCATGCTTTTGATTTAAATCATTTCTGTTTTGGAGGAATCCTATCTTAGTTGTGTAGTCACTATAGTCAGGGCAATAGAGGCCTGCCAACTGGACATGCATCCAACGAGTCCCTATTCTCATGAGGGGAGAAATGTCCTCTCCCACTTGATATGCGACAACACTTTTGTTTGGTCTGTGATGTTGAGCAGTGTCCCTTGTGGAGCTCTGTTTTGTGTCATGTGATATCATTAACATGGGGAGTACTTAATCTAATGATCTTTTCTATTATTAATCTTGTTAGTAGTACTAGAACATAAATGATGAAACAGTATCTCTAGGGTGTGTTAATCTTTGCTATAGAGGTTGGTATAATTACATAACAACAATATACATTCTTCAGTTCAACACTGTCAGTTGTTTATGTTCTTGCTGGTAAATGCAAAAGATTTTACAGGAAATTTTGGTAAAATACAGACAACAGTCAAACTGCTTATTGTACATATTCATTGAAAGTTTGTTTCACAAGGAGTCCCTTGTAACACAGTATGCGCAAGAAATCACAGACCAGATAATGACTTTATCAATTATATGGTCTATATAGCAAGCACCTAAACAACCACACAGTCTGGGATCCAAAGTTTTCTCTTTAGATGCCAAGTATGTTCGTGCAATGTTTGCATATAGCGTACGACAAACCCATCCATCACATTGTCATGACCAGTATCAACATATCCAGTACCGTCACATTGTAAACACATTTGGTTAATTTTTTTCAATCAGGACAAACATGCTCTGGTACAGGTGTGATGATATTCCCGTAGTTGGTGACACATCCTTCTATGTTCACAGTTGAATACTCTCACTAACAATTATAAACATTGTTGTGTTCACTATAGTCTGTAGGTGACTCTCTTAGCAACAACTACATTTATTGTAAAGGTAATGTGGTACATGACAGTTGAATCAATTATTTCACTCCCCTGGCTTTGCTAAAGTACTTCACCTCTCTAATTGTATTAACATACTATTATTCTTTGTGATAAAAGAGATCTTTGGCAGTCCCACACATGACAGTTAATGGCCCACACCTTGATTACCAGCTAACACAATACTACATTGGCTTGGCTCTCATGGAAACAGTTAATGTTATTCATATGTTAAGTGATTGCACTTAGTGAGCTACTACAATTTTCAATGTGGTAAAGCTGAAACTATTCATAGAGCAGATAGCTACTGACCTTATACTGGATAGGATTACAACTTGACAAATAAACATAGTTTTGTGTATGTCAGTGGTAGCTATCAATGAATCACATGTTAAATTTTCAATTGATAAAGTACAGCTAGTTTGACTTGGACTCTTGAAGATAATGAGTAGAGCTGTTTGGTATAAGGGACTCAACAAATTTTCTTCCATACATTAAAATTTAATCTTGTTTACTGGTTTAGCAGTAATTCTATACTGTTCCTGTGGCAGTGACCCCGGAGCCATCTGTATCATTTGTTTACACCAACACTGTGTGTCTGCATGGTAACGTAGGAACTATCACTTAATTGATGTTTGTCAGTTTGAAAATATATATTATTTGAAGGCAGCTGTATGTGGTCTGTTTGAAAGAATGTACCTTGTAGAACAAAACTGTAGCTAGTATGTACAAGTTGAGCTGGATCCTGAAAAACAGCTTAAAATGAATTGTGGCTCAAAAGAATTAATATTTCAACAAACCAGATGATTAAAGGTGACAGTATATAAAGGTGTCGACAACAGACACACATGGTTTGGCTCCATTACAAGTTCAAGAGTGAATTGTATTAGACACTAACTATACTTTTAAGGCTTCTCCGTAGAAAATGTATGGTGAATATTTAGATTGATTGTAAATAATGTCAGACATTTCAATATAAAGATTTTGAAATAATATTATGTTTAGCAGGTCAAGCAGTGCTACAAATGAGCCAAATTTTAAGATCATGTGTAATTGCATCCATGAGTTATTAAATGTTTTTGAAGATCCAACTTGTACTATAGCAAAGAATTTTTTTTGTGATATTGTTCATAACCATTTCACATCATTTCTTTATCTCGTATGCATCAACATGAAAGATAATTATAATCACATGTAGCCACAAAAAGCTTTCCCTTGGTTTAAAACTATTGCAAAATGATATCCCCCCCCCCCTGGATTGTTTCCTGGTATACAATTATTAGTTTATCTATGGGTTGTGTTTTTCGAGTTTTTTGATTATGAACTAAATTGAATTCTTCCCTACACTGAAGGTATATACCCCAAGAGAATGTGTTTGCGTTGTCAAACAAGACAAGTATCATATTGTACTATTTCCTGCCACTAAAATTATTTTAAGATGATAATATGATTATGATAATTACACACCCTTCATAAACACTAGTTTGTAGTTTAAGGACAACATCAAACTTGCTAACCATCCCCAAACAAGTGTCAATTCTCACTTGGTCATCCCTATCCATCAACATCCCAAATGTTGATCACCACTGATGATATTATTTACAAACATTTAATTATCTACTTGGACTTGATAATATTGTGATGTAATAAATATTCTGCCAGGCATGCTGCTGGTCTTAACACTTCAGACTACAATGAACTACATTACTTTCTCATACTTACACAATATAGGTACATGCTTGTAATAATGTGTTTGATAAATAAATTCCTATGGTTGCTGCATGGGAATATTTGCCAACTAAGAAGTTACAGCAGATCTTAAAATAACCACCATCATTAAAATTTTGTGACAGCAATAATTAATTTACTCTCAGAGTCTTGTTTTCTTGTGAAATTCCCAGGGTATAGCAAACATTTATTGAAGGTGAATTTTCAGTTGTAAAATTGTGGTAAACAATGTTTCGCTGTATTTGTATTGGATATGAAGTATAGTAGTTGACTGTTTAGATACCTGTTTGCTGTTTAACGTACTTGTCAAACAGTAAACTTTGAGCGGTACAACATCACAGTACTACTAATGATTTTTAACAGTGGTATAGGGCATAATAGCATATTAGCTATGATGACAGGAAAGCCATTAATGGTCTTATTCCATTGTGCTTGCTTATAACTATCTCATTCTTGTAAAGGTCAGCACGCTTAAAGCTACATCCCCATTAAACTGGGTTTGCTCACATAAAAGTCCCTGATGTTGAAAAGAATGACATCATTACAATTTAATTCACCACTAACCATCCACTAATGCAAGTGGCATGTTAAAGAACCCACAGCTAAAATCTAGCAGATTTTTAGGTAGAAATGTATACATTTAGTTAAATGCTGACTGTTTAAGCCACCATAGGATATGAAGCAGTGGAGGATTTCCTGTACATTTAGCACTACATTAACATGTAAATTACTTGTCAGTTCAAGGTTTAGCCATTCCTTAACCAGCCGTGGATCACAACCACAGCACACGTCTCCTACAGCTAACATCTCTTGAGAGCAGCATGATCAGGTCAGAGACAAGTGGAGTGATGATAGGGTGGTTAACCCCAAAATGATTTACCACTAATTTATAACTCAAATGTTTCAATTAGCTACAATCCCATGTTCATCTCTTAAATGTTTCAGTATACTAAACTAGATTATAATTGTGTGTAAGTGATTTCATGCGAACATTGCATGTGGCATGACTTCGACATTATGTAGTGTTAGATGTTGTTTCTAATGAACAACGTGAGGGAATGGCCATCAAGACAGGATATGTTGCTGTCTACAAATTGCACTGGAATTTTCAGTAGCTACCTCCTACCTTTGCCATATATACCCCTATCTTGTTCGGACACCTGATATAGCTATACTACGATAAATATATGGGCTGTCTCCAGACTTGAAGCCTATACATAAACTATTATGATAATGAGAACTATGCATTATAATAACTAAGTTTTCAATCTAGATTCATGTCTACATTCCTGAAGAAGCCCACTTGAAGTGGAAGCTGTTGTATACAATTATTCAACCATAACAGGTAGCAATAGGAAAGATTTTTAGGTAGCAATCAATTGGACACATACGCACACACACCTGCATACACATTTTAATTGCTTCTCAGTATGGCCATTTCAAATAATTTTGACTGCTGTGTGTATGTTGCTTATTTAGTTAGGGCAATTACATAGCTACATATAGGCTGAGTGCAAGACAATGGCAAAACATCTCTCTTTTAAAATTCCACTGCTAGAAATGGAGATCAGAAATTGCCAACCATTTACAATGGTATAAGAAATCATCACTATCAATGGCTTCCTATTGGACTGAGGAATTGTCCATTATAGTATTGGTCAGAAAAATAGGGACTACAGTAAACAGCTATCCTAGCTATGTGATCTCTGATAGTCTAGTTATAGCTTTGAGGAGTGGTCAATATAGGGCTGTCATCATGTATAAAGCTTAAAGGCTGGTTTTGTATGCATCCACTCTACTCTATTATCCAAGCTATTAGCTATAATTAATCTGCAAATACTGGATTTGAGATGACACTGCCTGCATGGAAGTCTCACTTTAATGACTATGTAATAATTATTCCAAACAGAATACTGATGCCATTAGGTGTACTGACGTAACATACTGACACCGATCATGAACTGTTAGCTCCTAAATGTTATAATTTTATGCACTAAATATATATGAATTGAAGTCACTGCAGTGTCACCTAGTTATGTCACTGTTCTGGTAATCTGCAAGAGCAGTGATAGCCATTTACCTAGCTAGCTATGAAAAGTGGGATGTTATGCTGCGTATAAAAGATCATGTCATGTCTAAGTTGAGTTGTCATCTTCCTGTGTAGCCTATTTGCCAGTGGGATATTTGCATTGTAGCTAGCTACTAAGACTATAGCTATCAACAGATTCTATATTGCCCTCCAGTGCCAACCTTATAGCTATTGTATTTAAACTGTGGCAGGATTGAATTAATCAACCTACTATCTATAGCTATGAAAACCTTATGCCATAGACTGTTAGATAGTATCCAGCTACACTGAATGCAATAGCTCTCTATGTTAGTAGCTAAGTTACATAGTATTATTTCTCATTACCTTTGCTAGCTATCGTGCATACGCGCTCAGACCTAAAATTGGTCACCATTCAGTTCTCTGCGGCAGTTAAACTACATGAACTAGTGACGACAACGTTTCATAAGTGTCAAAGCCACTAATTCTCTGTTAATTTAACTGACGAGATTTCCTCTGACCTAGTAAGGTTTCGTCTAGCAGCTATAAATATGGTGCAGCTACAGTCAAACGGTCATAAACACTGTCAACGACATGATGGAATCTTCAAACTCACCGAGAAGCAATTTTTCTATTGAGAACATCCTTCAGAAGGATGACAACAGGAGCTCATCTCTGAGTCCCACTCCGCCATCATCTCCTGAGTGCTCTGGCTCTGATAGCGACTGTGTACACAGCCCAGCTAGCGGGACTAGCGGATGCGAGGAACAGACGAGCCATTCAACCAAACTTGGTGCTCCAATCTTCTTCAATTACCCCAACATCTCCCTGCCGTTCAGACCATTCAATCCTCTGCTCTACCCAGCTGGCTGCTTGCCACCAGGCTTTGGTCCAGTCTCGATCCCGTTTCCACCAATGATTCGTGCAGAGAGAAGCAAAAGCGACGGAGAGATTTCCGTGACGAGCCCAATCAGAATTCTTCCTCCAGCTTCCAGCCCTGGAAAAGCTAAAAAGAAGAGAACAGCTTTCACTAATGATCAGCTCAACCGCTTGGAGAAGAAGTTCGACCAACAGAAATACTTAGGAAAGGTTGATAGATGCAAGCTTGCTGGTGAACTCGGCTTGACGGAGAAGCACGTCAAAACCTGGTACCAGAACAGGCGAACGAAATGGAAGAGGGAATGCTCGGATATCGCCTGGAGCAAGCAAAGAGAAGAGGCAGCCGCGATAATTTACAACCAGCACTTGCAGATTAGAAGTAACAGTTTCCCTTACCAACCATCCCCGATCTACCGAAAGCTGTGATCCTGCAGCGCGCGAGCCGCGCGTTCAGCCGTCTAGCTGATTTAGTCGCTGTTCAATGCCATTTATCACTTGAGACGCCCTCAAATGCTGTAGCAGCAACTGCGAACATTATTTTTTCTATCTATTTTGTGTTTGGTCTTTGTAAATGTTTGCATTTGTGTGGTGTACCTTAAGCGCAGCTGGTCTGTGCTACAATAATTATTTATGTATGCGTTAATTTTAGAATTATGAAGAAATTAAATCAAATAGCGTGTGTTGCTATGGAAGTAGTACAATAGAAACCTTGGCGGGAGAGATACGGGCTGGTAAATGGCTGCAGCAACAGCAGCGCTCTCTAGTCTTACTAAGCTAAGCAGCAGGGATGAAAACCAGACGGATGTGCCAACCAGAGAGGTAGCGCTCTATAATTGTGGGTTTTGGTTTTGCAGTTCTACTGAATTCGGTTCCCATGGTTTCTATAAGCCCACTCTTTTACATTATACGATTTAATGGAGTGTTTAAATCGAGTTAGAAAGTGTTTGTGTATCCTGGTATTGTGTTGGGATGTGAAATACACTTTGAGGTTGTGTATCAGTCACTGCATGTTTAAAGTGGGCTGTAGAGCCATGACTAATATTTTATTTTTACCTTTTGTTCACCAGTGTAGTGTTGTACACTTGATTTAGTGCCAGGAAGGGTGTGTGGTGCTAATATTCTACCTTAATTGTACATCAAACAGTTCACGAACAGATCATAAACACCTGTACCTGGTACATTGAGTCATTTTATAGTGTGCGCTTAAAGTTGCGTGTGCGTGTAGATGTGTCACTTGTTTTTGTTAGGCTTTTCTCCAGCTGTATGTATGAGCTTGGAGTGCCTATTGGGTATTGTATGGTTATGTGTATAGTGAGAGATAATTATTTCAGTGAAATTGTTAAGGTCGGGTAATCATGGTTTGTTGATGTACTGAGAAGTGTAGGAAGTTACTTTGTACCTACATGAAGTACACATGTTATTTGTTCCAGGAGAGAATCGCTAAGTTCCAGAGTAATGTGTTCACCCAGGCAAAGAAAGGTGGTGTGCTGGTGATGAAAAACACAATGGATTATAAAGACACGAAGACATTAATGTGTTCATCCGCTAAGTGAGTTTGACATATTAAAACATGTTTATATCATTTAGTGCTTATGCGTGTGTAGAAATGTCTAGTCACATTCATTGTATAATTGTATTGTTTAAATGGTTACAAATTGAATAGGTTATGTAATATCACCTGTTATAGATCTATTTTAATTTTGTGTCTGTATATGTACACAAACCTCTTTGAAAAGCCCCCCCCCCCCCACTTTTTACCAGTAAAGAGCCACTTTCTTGTTCCCAGAATCTTGCCATTACATTTTTATTTTAATCATACGGAACATGTTTGTTACAGTTAAAAGATTTCAGCAATTTCATTAAATATAGAGGGCCCACTACGCCTTCTATTTTGTCAATGTAATATTTTGTGGCTGCAGTACTTGACGTTTAATGGTGGCTGATCTTTGTCTCTAATACAATGAGATCATTGATATCTCACTTGCTTCACTCATACAATGTTACTTCACAGACCTCAAGATTTGGACCAGCAAGAAGCAGCCCTAGAAGTACTTAGCCTCACAGACTGTCCAGGTATGACCTTATTTGGGTTGTGGTCAGATTTAGCTAAGTACCACTGATTGATAATTTCCTACTTCACAACCATATTTAGTGTACATCAAGTATTTACTGTTGTCAATGGTTTTCATTGTTTGAAAGCTCTAAGGTGTGGTATATGTTGTTGTGTACTAATTTCACATGGAACACTTCCTCTATTGGAATACTGAAGTAGCTAGATGCTTAGTTACTTTGCTGATATTATCATAGATACAAACCAGTACACAAGTCTAAGTGTCTTTGTTTCCATTAACCTTACATCATATTTTTACGATGTATGCTATCATGTTCAGTGTGTGGACAACATTTTGCTTAAAGTTTGTGGTTGTGTTTTGGTAATATCTGAACAATATTGTTGTATCGGTAGCAACCATGGGAACAAGCGACTGTAGTTGGATATGTTAATTAGAATGTTACATCATAACTTTGAGGTATGCTTGATTTCGTTGTTCACCCAGTAACAGCATCATTAGCAATGCGGTGACTTAATTTCCTGTTTGTCCCTTACAAAGATCAGATATTTGAGGATCAAGGTTGATAAACAGGCTTCTCCCCAGCTTCCAGATGGTCATTGAATGTTACTGTTATTTGGAATGTGTTTGTATGATGGCTAAATAATTCCCTCTCAAGCATGAGTGGTCTATTTTGGGAGGGAGCCACATTGTTTTACTGTCTAACCAGAAATTGTAACAATTCCTTATACAGTGTTCTTGGTAACAGATTTTATAACTGTCATAACTAATCAACAAGTATAATCATATTAACAAGTTTGATGGTTGAGTAGTATAAGGAATGAACATATTAGCCTGTCAGTACCTGGCAACCATTGTGTGATATAAATTTAGTAAGGTATTTATTGTGGGAGATTGACTTGAGCTAATCTGTGTTAACATAAAGGGTGTCATGATGCTTTTGTGTATGCATGTATGTGTGTGTGGTTTTTTATTTTTTTTTATTTTTATTTTTTTTTAGGAACTAGCCAAGAATTGGATGGACTTAGCGTGACGGAAAGGGTCACTGCTCGACGCAAGGAAAGGTAGGATATGATTTGTTTAAAATTATTCACATCAACCAAAGCCTCACAACGTCACCACTTTAGGTGCACTCAGTGTAGTGTAGCTGTTTCCTTTGTTGTTAACATTTAAAAGTTATTATGAAACTGGCTCATTGCTTGAGAAAATTGGTGTTGAGTTATGCCATTTATCGTTTAACATCAGTGTAATTGTTGTAGTAGTTAACAGCAATCCATTTTGTACAGCTACAATGAGATAATAGCGTGACCTGTACTTTGTGTTGGCACCCGACACATTTACAGTAGGAGAATTACTTGACATGGTCACTCCCTGGTATCTAACAGGGCTTCATCCTTGATATGTGTTTCAGGAGACGTACCATTGTTTCACTGTGGGAATACATTGGTGCTTTAGTCCAGTTCAATCAAGGGTACATACAACAGTTATTATACTTGACAAGTACTTATTTTATGACAGAAACAGTATCAGTGTTAACTGTACAGGTGCTAGTGATACATAGTTCAGGTACCATCAAAGTGTTCTAGATTAATATCATTTATGGAAAATGGTTTTATAACAATATTAATGCACCGGCCATCTATGGGTTTTTCAAAATGGATTAAGTGTTAATGTTTGGGAGGTGCATGTAACTACAAGCGAGTTTTATCACTGCCAACGTAGTACACACCTTACATACATGACGTTAAGTGTTTACCATGATACAGTGTGTGTGTCTATTTTACTGGACACTTAGTTCACGTGTATGTTTAATCAATAGTGTTTTCTCTGGGCGATAAAGACGTCTTGTTTCTATGGTCGGCCGCTAAAATGTTTTAGATGACTTTCTACAAGCTTGATTACAGGCTTGACTGAGTTAACAAATCTTTTTGACTAAACTAAACCGCTAACACGAAAGAATCCATTTGTAGTTCATTAAGCTGTCGCCAGTTCATTCAACAAGCACGTAGTGGCCAGATGTTGCTGAATACATTTTGGTCAACTGTTAAATCATGTCTCCAACATGTATTATACGCTTGTCTGCAATTGTTGATGATTCCTGCAATAGTTTAGACAGTGTGACGCTGTAACACTTGTTTTGATCTGACTGATGCATTGTAACTCTTCATATGGTCTAATGTTGACAGGGTGTGTGCACTATTATGTGATAAGCCATATCAAAATCATAATTTATTAAGTAGAAATAGTTCGGCTAATTTTTGTATAACATTAGGGACTGTTTTTGGTTGATAGAACAGTCGGCATATCCTAGACTGCACGACTACTTTATTATAAACCACTGTTTGTTATAGTGTGATATTGTTGTGTATAGAGACTATTGTTCCATGGCAATTAGCCTGAGAAACTGGTCCACTGCTATGGGTTGTATGGAGTTAATAAGTTTCATTCTAACATGCAGGTGTGCGCATTTCTATGGAGATTTATACTAAACAGAAATTTATTATAATTCAGTGTTTATAGTAACAGCTTCCTTCACCACTATCCCATATATGTATCACTTGGGGGTATTAGATCAGCTGAGAGATGTATTGTCTTCAAGCAATGTTCTCATATTGAGAGATAGCACCTTCTACTGTAAACAATTATATTGCAGTGGTCAGTTTTACTATTGGGTATGACCGAGGTGCCTTTGTACTCCTGGGTGTTGGTTGTCCTACTAAATTGTCAAACTATATCTTATATTAGCTGTATAATTTCTGGTATCCCATGGACTGAAGTTACCTGATACCCTAGCTTCAAAGGGTAGACTAAAGGTTTTTAACCTCCTTGGTTAGGGCGTGTGCAGATGGCTAATTCATTCCCATCTTCCGATACTTGAACATTACGATATTCATAGCTGGCTGGTGCTTAAGATGAAAACTATCAAATTCCTGCAGTTTGTAAGTTCAAGGGCTTTTAATTATTAGTAGTAGTGACTAACTTGTATGTGGTTGAGTGTGGTATGGTTTCTAACAGCTTGAGCTATATACTACATACAGACGTGGATTAACAGCTGACTTACGATATAGCGTTATCCATTACAATGTTTAAGCGTGTGTTTGATTAATACATTTTGATGTAGAAATTAGCTATGCTTTGCTCGACTTGAGCCGTAAGTGGGTGACAGGAATTAAGGTGTGGGTTAAAGTGGTTTTCATGCTAGATAAATGGAAACCTTTAAACAGTTGTACTGTTTAAACGACACTGCTTTTACAGACAGGTTAACGTTCCCTTTTATCACTACTTGAAGTGAGTTTTGTGGATGCTGTTAATTTGAGATAGTTGTTACACACTAATTCACCTAGTTACCAGTAAACATATACATTGATCACTGATCACATAACAAAAAAAAACCTTGTTACCTATCTGTGTGGTGGCCACTACAATTTGTCTACAACATTACCCTCTACTGAATAAAATCTGTTGAGGTGGTAGCAGCCGTGGGAAGCATGCTGAATTTGTAGCAGATTTCTTAACAGGGTCATAGTTTGGCAATCCGACCTGTTTGGACCTGATTGACCCTTTTCAGAATGTGCAGTATAGGTGTACATGACAATAAGTGAATTTCTATAAAATCTACACAAATGACATTTTCCTGTTAATTGGTTAGTGTAGTAATTCAGTTAAATTGGTACCTGAATACAAGTTTGATTAATTGACCTAACTATTTCAAATATTATTTCAAACAAATCATATTTTTATTAATTAGCAGCTTAATTTGAAGCTGTACCTCTGCCAATGGTCCACATGCTATCGGCTAGCTTGAGTGGTGTTTTTTTTTGTTGTAATGGAATCAGTACAACTGTAATTATTGATTTAGTTAGGCTCTCTCATTGTCATTATAATAGTTTTAGGCTGTAACATTCCACATTGTAATAATGATGTCTTGTTTAAGACAAAAAGACATTTCAATGCCCTGCACATCTGGTTTCATTTAAACTTGTAACAATCATCAGGTCCTTAAAATGGTAGTGTCTACGTAGTGTGAATTTGTTCCAATTGTTTCACTTGCGTCAAATGGTTACCATTGTTTACACATGTGTGTGTGTTTGTATCCAATGGGAACTACCAACCATCAACTTTTGACTTGATGCAAAGCCGCCATCACAGGCGTGGCTGTCAAGAACCATGGAGCCAGTAATAGCTGAAATCTTCATCGTACCAGACTAAACATTCACCATTCAAACTCACTATCTGTCTTAGAATGCAAAGAATCATTTTTAGTCATCGTGATAAGGATTCACACTTGAGACCTACCGTTCTCTGGCTTGGCTGAATGTTCTCTGGCTTGGCTGAAGCACTTCAACACTGAAGTCTTTCATAATATGGCAAATTGATGATATTTAAGAGCTCACAAACCACCTTATAAACGATCCTTATTTATATAAGTTGTGGCTGGAAGTACAGAAACCAGTGTAGCCTTATTGTAAGTATAGTACATGTTCACAAGTTCTAGACCAATATGAGAAGTCATTCCTCACTGGTATTCATTATTAGGTATTCAGCTGATACTGATAATTATCAAGGAATGGATTGTTTCCTACCTAAAACTTGCTATTCATGTCTAGCCCCTCTGACTAGCTGGCGTCGCATAACTCTCATTCTAATTTTAGTGTATTATTTTATGTAGCCTTGGAATAGTTTATATTAACTGATATGGTAATGTCTGTCTGCATCAAATTACTAGACTTTTCATTTTATTCTTTAAATGGCTGTGCTAGACCATAGCCAATACTGAAAAAAAATTCATTTTTTGATGCAATAACATGTAAGGCCCACACATTTTTGAAAACCTGCCTGTACATTGTACGTACATACATACATACATACTTATAACCAGCTACCATGTATTATGAAGTAATGGCCAATTTTTTTTCTAGTTGTCAAAACATGACAGAAATTATTCATATTTATTGATGATGATATTCACAGCTAGTTGGCCTACAAAGTGTCAGATCAAGTTGCACTATCATTGAATTAATGGTCACATATGTATAGTGATCCCCTGTGTACACAGACCATTGCTTGTGTGGACAATGTTTATTAACTAACTCTGTTTGGCTTCCTTCAAGTGTGTCACTAGCTAGCACAGAAACCTTACAATACACATCAGTGTTTGTTGGAATGTAATGCTTAATTCGTTTTGTGATAACTAGTGGCTTTTGGTTTTAGCTTTAAAGGAACCATCTGCCAATTTCTCTTAACTTACATCAGGACAAAGCCACCTGGTTAATTCTCTTTGCAAAATGTACCCGTGAATTCCATTAAACTGCTCTATGTTTTTTGTTTCGATTTTTTGGTAAAGCGTTGTGGCACTTAGCTGCTTAGAAACTAGGCTAGCTACACTGAGCTTTTACCAATAAAGTGGAATTTGGTTTATTTATTGGTTAATAACTTCAACCATTGTTTACAATGTGGCTATATCCCTCAGTATTTTGCAAGCCTAAAGTCTGATTTCTGATTTGTTTAGGAATTGGGCAACATTCCATCCCTTGCCTTGTAAGTAAAAATATACATAATTGATTTAGTAATAATTGTGTAAGAGTTAGTGATGTGCAACTGCTCAAGTCAACATGCTATTCTACAGGCATGAGAAGGCAATAGAAGACATGAAGCAGGAATTAACATTTGTTAGCAACGTAAGTGGCATGACGTATAATTCAATATTATTCAGCTGTCAATATAACTAAGTATACACACCTGTTTAGGAACTAGAATTGAGGATGACTAAATCATCTGAACAGTTACAGAATGACTTAACATCAAACGATAAAAGTGAGTGTTATCACTTTGGCACACCACAACCCACACATATATCGTTATACTAAATGGGAGTCTTTTGTAGTGTTGGTCTTATTACAAGCTTCTTTTCAATTGCCAAAATTTGTACCTCATTGTGGTAGTGTAACAACTTTTGGTAACAGGTGTTTAATGGTTCGCTACCCTGGCCTTCTGTTAGCTATTTGATACTGTGGGCTGCTGTACGTATTAGTAACCACTGACTGATTAATAAGTAGCAGAAGGTGATGAAAGATTCACGATTTAATTCATACTACAAGTTTGTGTGTTATCATAGCTTTAGTGGCTGTAAAGCAAAAGCCATTGGAGTGCCAGTCCACTATGAGCAATACACTCATGAATGTGATTAGAAAACCACCAAGTTTTGTTAGTGAAGCTATTACCATTATTATATGTTACTTTTTTGACATATATTTTAATGTAGTTTTAAGCAGTCTCTTCTTAAAGATTGAATCCTCTGAAGTAAGTTATTATAACTGTCAGTGTTTTTGTTGTGATTTAAATGTTATCCTTCATGTTTTAATTACATAGTCTGTATATAATCAATGATTTGTATTTTTTGTTTACAGCAACTACAGACGTACAGTTTGGAACAGCTGAACACTGTGTGGGAGGAAATTACTGGCCAGACAACAGTTAGAATGGGGTACATTAAAGTACTGGACTCACAATTACGATCAATTGAAGATGACAGAATTAAAATGGTACAATTTAGCAACCTTATAAATGCTGTGTCTATGGAATATAACAACAGTCATAAAATTATCATAAAACGAGTTAAACTTTCCTATTGTGACTTAACAGTTGCTAACAAACAGAATAAGATCAGCTTGTTAATAGTATAATTATCAGTCATAATAGGTGCCCAACCCCATTTCTTGTTTTCCACATTGTTTCACTAGCGAACTACATGTGGTGTGTATAGATTACCAACTGGTAACTTTACACCAAGTGTGCGAGCAATAGAAAACCTACGTTAACCAGTAAAATAACATCGTATGGGTTATGTATCAAATTAAAGCCGTGATGCATATCATTGTATGTTATAATTATGGTATTGTGGTGATGTAAGGTATTAGTGTAGCTGAAGTGTGTTGGCATCTACTATTGTATGGCTTACCTGTCACCTGTTTACACTAAATGGTGTTGGCCAGTTAACAGCTAACTCGATGATAATGAGTAGAAATTTCATACCATTTGTAATAATTTTACGCACTACTTGTTAATTGCTAACTCCACTGGTGTATATTAGCCTGTTTTGTAAATAAGAATCTTTGCCAACTAAAGGTTAATTCGTATGATTTGTGGTTTAAAATATTTTGTTTTTATTGTAAAAAGATGTTCTCATCAGCATTGTGGGTCAACATGGCTTGCTTGTATTGAGATTATAGTAGAAATGTTCAATTAGACTTTAATCACAATATTTGTCAACTTACAGTAGCCATTCTTTCTGCTCCAATGTCAGTGTTGTGTATTAAGTACTAACAGTTGGCAAATAGTGAACTGGCTTTTGTCTCAACACATAGCCAGTCTAGGGTGCTTTATGTTATTAAGACATAACATATAATTAATATCATTTTATTATATGTTCATATCACCATGGCATGGTTAAAGCCATTTCACTTGTGTCGTACACATCAGTTAAATAAATTACATTACACAAACACACACCACACCCTGGCTATGTCTTCTCACAACTTCCTTGATGTGTTCTGTGATAGATTGAGGAGATATTGAAATCTTATGGTGTGATGTTGGAGCAGATAGCTTACCAGTTGTCTGAAGATGTTAATAGGTTGATTAGTGATGAAGCACAGGTGAAAACCACATGACATTTGGTGTGATGTTTGTTTATCAGTTATGTGTACCCATATAGTGTTGTTGTTGGCCAGTTTTGATTTATTCATAGAAAGTGTTCACATTTCAGGTGGTCAACCTCACTGTACTGTCCAACAGACGAAAATATGCCGACTTGCATCTACACCTGATGATTGGTAAGAATTGTGGTGTGTGTGTACATGTCTGTGGTTTTATATGAGTATTTGTATGGTAAAATGTTGTACGTATGTATGTACTACGTACCTATGTGTGTGTGTGTGTATACATATGTGTGTGTTGTGTGTAAAATCATATGTAGCCAAGTGGTAGAGCATTGGCCTGGTAATCAATGCTATAAATGGGCACCTAGTGTTAACCGGGAAGCAAACTGTATATATCTCATACAGCAGGTGAGATTCAGGTGGGACCTAGGGTACCCATACCTTCACCTGTGAGGCATAGTACAACATTTTATGGGGTACTAGTCCTGAGAGTTTGTCTGCACTGACTACCTGAGTAATGCACAGGTGTCCTTGTGTGTGTCACAGGGTACATAGGTATGACCAACGCAGGAGTTTACTTTGCTTTGTGTGTACGTACATGTGTGTGTGTGTGTGTGTGTGTGTGTGTGTGTGTGTGTGTACTGATATGTTGTACTGGTGTGTGTCATTGTAGTGGAGGTTGAAAGAGAGAAGGAATATCGTGTAAAGTGGCAGGATAAGGTTGAAGAGTGGAAACAGCTGATGCAGCAAATTGCTGAAGAACAGTTCCGGTACAGTAGGCTACTACACAAACATATACACAATATACTAGTGTACTTGTCAGGCACATTACACAGACAACTAGTTTGTATATGGCAGCCAGCGACCTGGCACCTACCATTGTTGTGTTTGTGTACTTGTTCTGACTGTTCTTAAGAAGACTACCATGTTCATACACTACACATGCTGTATAGATTGATGTACGTTCTACACGTGCACACATGTACGGATACACACAGACATACACGCACACAGACACACACACACACACACACGCACAAACACACACACCAAAGTACACTGCATTCATTACTGCAGGGAGTATATGAACAGTGAGCTAGTTTGTAATCCAGTTGAGGTGAACAAGCTGAAGGAGTTTCTGATAGCAGAACAAAAATCCATCAATCGGAAGAGACAAGAATTATTACAACAGATCAGGTAGGGCTACTACTACCACACCCTTACTATAACACAGTTATTAGTCATAGCTATATGTTGTAATGTAAGGGTTGAGGGTTGAGATATCCTGTGCAAGTAATCCCATCAGATTAGTGGATAGTGTTTGTTGGTATAAATGTTGTATTCAGTTTCTATTAAACTGACAGCTATGCACTTGAACTAATTTCAGTTACTGCACCCATGTGTATAAATAGAAGTTTAAGGTTTGTTTATCAGATTTGTGTCACTTATGTAAGTTAAGTGATTTAACTTATGTATGAGTGCTTATAACCATTTTAGCAATACAATACAGTCTGGTGTGGTGCACTTGCTTCTTGGGCTACATGACACACTACTGTCTCGTGTGTGTGTGTGTTTTTGTGTGCACATGTGTGACTGTATGTATAGTTCACTAGGTCCTCCAGCTGTTAACAAATCACTGGTGTACGAGTGGCACAGAACAGTTACCAGACTACACAATCAACTTCAAGAGGTACACAACAAGTTTCTAGTTCAACTACAAAATTGTCAGGAAGTGATAAACATGGCGTGTGTCAGTGAAGTGGAACGTCACCGGGTACGATACTACATCTTATACATTATTGTCTTAATGTTCTCTTAGATACGTAACATGTTTTTTCTTGGTGAAGACTAAGGGGCTTCAGTGCATAATATGAAAAAATAAAATTATTTATCAACAGCTGTGTTATAGGATATGCAAACAATGGTCTGTCATAATTATTATGTTATTATGTTGTCATCCTGTAATCTGAGTAACTGTGACAACTATGAGAGATTTTTCCCTATAGTCTTAGCCATAGTCTTATTTGTGAAGGTGCTGGCCACACTAATTCCATAATTGATATGTGTTTACCACACACATACAATACACCCAGGGGTTTATGTAAATTTTTTAAAGATATTGTTTGCTTTCTCTGCTGATCAAATAACACTTCAGCAGGTATAATATTAAACATTACTAATTGATGTGTTACTACTGTAGGAACAGCTGGTAGAGATGGGAGCATGTGATGTTCACATGGCATATCGACTGATGAATCAATCCTGTATGAGACTGGTAGAGGAGCACCAAGCTAGGAGTAGTAGTGCTCTGAAGAGTGTTGAGGTAAATCCCTTTTATGGCTCTGCATATAAGTACTAGAAGGATTCTTTCTTTAGATAGGAAACAGGGTGATGGTATTAGCCTGGGGCATCTGTAATTACAGCTGATATTGTGCTCTGCTATACCGTACGGAGGGAAACTTTGGAGTGGGGAAAATTTGGCGAATCAAGTAAAATATTACTTTTGGCGAAATAAAATTTGGCGAAGTGTTAGCAAAGTGCACGTCGTATTGAATTAATTAGATCACTAATCGCTGTGCCTGAAGCGAGAACTGGAGTGCCATGCCTCTCAGCGATTCGGCGCCTGGAGTCAGCTACCAACAAAAAGATAATACTATATAGACAGTAGATCTACACCGTCTGGAATAGTGAATATCGTACTTAACATGGTAGGACTCGCTATACTTGTCATGCCCGTTTCGAGGTGAAGTTTGAGGATACCACGTGTACAGTAACTAGCTAGCTAGCTACCTAGTGAGGTAGTCGAGGCAGGCTTGGCTCTAGCGTAATGTCTGGCCCACTATCCCTTGGTCGAGTAGAAAATTGATTAGTTCGAGGCTTGGTTTGCTATTTTTTTTGCCGCCAAAATATTTGGATGGGGAAAATTTGGCGAATTCATGGTCAATCGCCAAATTCGTCAAATTTTAACGGCGCCAAAGTTTCCCTCCATACGGTAGTTCCATCATATTATGCACTTTTAATTGTGTCTAGAAGATTTTAATTTTTGACTTTGCAGTTCCATAGATGAACAAAACAAATTTGGAAAACCTTATTTTCTGGACTAGGTGGTTGTTCGTAGGTACATACATAAGCATTCTTTGAAAGTACATGGCTATAGAAATTAGATTATAAATTGTTTTGGTACTATCCCGAGCCATACTGCTCGGCTGTAATCCCTCTTGCTTGCACTCAAAGCACAGGTGTTGTGTGTGTGTGTGGGTCTGTATATTATAACCACCAACAAATTAGATTTTCAAGTTGACCGTGTAAAGAGGTATTTACATATACCAGTACAGGGTGGTTCCAGACACTGTATTATCTCATTTGACAGAGACAGCTAGATGAAGTGTTGGGTCAACATCAGCAACAATTTCAACAGCTGTTTCAACTGGCTCAGGGGGCGGCTTATGTCTGGGACGATCACAATAGCCATCTGGCTGAGCTAGAACAACAGTTAACTGTAAGAATATGTAACTGTCTAGTGTGTATATTAGTGTTGTAGTTGATTAAGTGCTATAGGTGGTTATCTGTATGGGTATTGGGTAATTGGAGGTACTTTTGTGAAGCACTTTTGTGTGTGTGAAGTGTACATACGTATGTACTCATGCACTGATGGTTATATATTGTGTGTTGCATAGTGCTTATGTATGCATTTATGCATAGTATTTTGTGGGTATGTGTTGTGTGTGTGTGACATTGTATAGCACCAGCCAGATTCCAGGTTGGATGCTTGGTTATTCTCAGTTGCTGCTGTTGTTTCCTTGAGCAAGAAATTTTACTCACATTGCTCCAGTCTACCCAGCTGTTAAATGGAGACCTGGTGTCCTGGTGTTAACTGGGGAAGCAAATGCCAACTGTCTATGTCTCACTTAACAGATAAAAGTCTAGGTGGGACTTCGGGTACCCATACCTTACCTCTGTGGGTTACTAGTCCTGAGGACTTACCTGTGCTGACTCATAACACTGTAGTAGTACGCAGTAAGGTTGGGCGGTACTGGTAATTTCTACTTGCAATTATTGCGACAAGGTGACTGTGCGATAATTACAACTATTGCCATGTCTAGTAAGAGAAACAAAACACGTTATCAGTCAAGATTATTTAGTGCATTATTATGGGGCTACAACATCCAAATAAGATATTGTAGCACAAGCTGCTGTCAGACCTTCAGGTCCAGTTCTGTATCAGTCCTGTAGTCACCATAAAGTGCTAATAAGTAATATAAGGCTTCTTTAGCATTATGGTTTTTCACTTATCAATTATGCAGAAAATGCAATAATATTGCACAAACGGTATTGTGGTATTTTCAAAATAGCTAGTATTTACATCATAATGTTGCATTCAGGGCGATAATATTGAAATATTTCCCAACCCTAGTACGCAGGTGTCCCAGTGCTCTGAGTGCTGGTTCACTGGATAGGTGTGACTGTGCTATAATTAGCATGGTTTGCTTTGTGTGTGTGTTGTGTGTGTGTGTGTGTGTGCATTGTTATTGTTTCCTTGAGCAAAAAATGTTGCTCTGGTCTACTCAATTGTTTATATGGACACCTGGTATAACTGAGAAAGCAGCCTACCCAGCTGTGTTAATGGGGCCAACTGTCCATCTTTTATATAACAGGGAAGGATTGGATGAGACTTCATGTGCCCACACCTTTACCTGTAAGGCATGGTATGTACATCCTCCTGCAGGATTCTCCTGAGAATTTGCTAGTACTGATGCTTAGCAGAAAAGTAGCCCAGTGTTTCACTGAGTATGTGTGACCATGTGTAATGCAGTCAAAGGTTTTGTTTTACTTAAGCACACAGTGTTTAAGTGTTGAAGCTTAAGTATGGCATAGAACATTTACATTATCATATATGTACACACATTTAACCTACGTACATACATACGTACACTTTCCTTTATGATATAATTATATCGATGCATTACCCATCTCTTTAACATATAATTTATTGACAAGGTGTGCTGTAGTGTTGGTGCTGTTACTGTACGTCTATTGCTCATGTTTGTATATTACTGGTAACCTTACACCAGCATTATTTTAAAAAATTCCTATACATTGCCTTATAGCTACTCAGTAGGCTTGGTATAAAATATGCCTAAGGCTACATAAATTATGTAGTTCTCATCCAAATACCCATTTGCGGCAGGAAGATTTCTATTTACATATTTATTAACTAAATACAGAGCTGAATTAGATAGATTCGGTATACAACTTTTATAATCTATTCTAAGTAGACACTACCTAACCCATTGATATGGCTGCACTCCGTCACCAGTGGGTGACAGGTTTTGTTGACGCAATGAGAAAATGGTTGTTTGGGTGGGGATGAGAAACTAACAATATTAAGTTTATGCGGCCTACGCACCACAGAATCAACTCACTGTGGTTAGTTATGATTATATTGTTTATGTTTATCCAATTCTAACCACTCTGTTATCTCCTCACAAAGAAGATAATTGGTATAATTAATTATGCAAATTCCTGACTGGCTACGCTAGTTTTGGTTGTAAATTATATCAGCATAAACTATTGAACTTGATTGTCTTTGGACCCAAATTATATTTACTAAGTTTTGTGTGTTATTTTATATACTGGTGGCTGTGTTTGGTGGATCATTTTGTACTCAATTGCCACATTTGGGGGTTATACAACAGTAACATTACTGTGTACATGGTGACCTGGTTTCATTGTGTAAATTCTTTGTCTTGCACACCATTTTGTTTCTGATGTATTGTCCACACACAAATGAATATGCGTAAATTTGTGTGGTGGCATGAACACAACTTTGAGGCTTACAAATGCAACGATAGATCTGCTAGTATTATTGCCATGAATATCACCAACCATACCTGGGCGAATTTGGTGCATGCGTGCGTGCGTAGTGTGAGTGTGTGTAAGTACATACATTACTATTGTTGTTTCCTTGAGCAAGAAACTTTACTTGCGTTGCTCTCTACCCGACTGTTTATATGGATACCCGATGTAACTGAGAAAGCAACCTACCCAGCTGTGTTAATGGGGCAAACTGTCCATCTTTTTCACGTAACAGGTAAAGATTGGATGAGACTTTGTGCGCCCACACCTTTACCTGTGAGACACATTACAGCCTGTACTAGTCCTGAGGATTTGCCAGAGCACTGATGTTCTGCAGGTGGCCCACTATTTTATTGGATACGTTCGACATTTGCTTCATTTAAGCATACATGTATTCCTGGAATTGATATGACATTTCATGGGTGTTAAAGCTTAAGTATAACGTACATAGAACATTTACATATCATTTTATACATGCATAAACTACGTACATACATATGTACTTGTAAATTGTTTGTGCCTCTAATTTTAATTCCATTTAACCTTTTCCATACAGTGGATGCTCAGGATCTTATGTGCAATAACAATAGCTGGAAAATGGCATCTGGGGTTGTTGGCTTTTTGAATTCCTAGCTAAGTGTATGGATAGTCCTCTCATAAGTAATTGTTCACTTATGTAATGTATTGTGTATATATTATTTATAAAATTTCATCATTATCACTCCATCATTATTGATGTAAAAGGCATTGAACAATACACTTAAAAATAAATAACTAATATGATATGTCCTCGTACTCACGTGACCACATATGGCAAATGCCAAAAATGGGCATGGCAAAGAAAATTAATTTTTAGTCCATTTTGGACAGTCCCTAGCCAGAAGTATCTTCTTTGATCGCAATCCCTGCAGCTTTGACAAGAAGCTTCCTACAGTGTGACTTTGAGATTAACTGATCAAAGAAATTCATGGTGTTATACAGTGCCGTTAACAATGATGGTAAATAGTGGCCCAGAACAGCTCAATGGTGTCATAATGTTTTGAGTTCTAATTCTGACAAGATTTGGAAATATTCTTCCTTAGATTGTTTGCGGTTTCTCACAGATTCAAGATAATGAAAGGTGTCCAGTGGACAAGTTAACTCCAGTAATGCCACTGGATTATAACATGTTTCATTGTAGATAATGATGTCAGGACAGATGGTAGCTATGGAGAAATTATTAAAGATGGTGGAATGGTATCCTGCGGAGACTCGCTAGCTCTCATCCCTGGTAAATACATAAATACAGATGGCACTTGGCTGTGCTAAAGAACTCAGAAATTCCTGAAGCCTGAAACTTGATTGTGAAACATTCTTGGGACAAGGAAACAGGACAGCCACTTAAGATATGAGCTGTAGTGGGTCGTGCACACCCAAAGGATTTGCATTACATTGAATATGCCAATATTGCAAGTTCACAGCAGTAGGGAGGCAGCTTGAAATATGAATGAGAATTGGGCTGGGTGACAGCCCAGCAAAAGTCTGTTCCAAGTCCCACAGTGAGTTTCTAAGCATGGTGAGTCCTTGAGCTTATACTGAACAGACAAAGTATCTAGGTGATCTTCATAGTGAGAACGTTCATTAGTTGTTTATAAGTTTCTTGGATACTAGTACTTTAAACATGAGTAGCATGATTTGATTTCTATGAGGACTATAATAAAATCCACTGGGGTAGTAGTCTCTATATGTATATATGTACATGCCTAGCAGATCATGATTCAACTATACTGTATATAACTTTAAATGCATTCACTGACAACTATGTGTGCAACAATTATAGAGTTCGGATTTTATAATCCTGGATCAAAAAATACCACAGTATAAATAAATATTTATGGTGTTTAGAAATTTGTATATTAATAGTTTTATTCAACTGTGATGTTTTAAAAATCATTGTGTAAGATAACGTGTCACGATATATACCACTTTCACACCTCAGATCAGTGTATATATATATCACCTCGCATATTGCACTGGTTCAGGAATGTCGTGCGTATATCTTCAAATTTCTTTGGTGTCCTTTGCGATTATATAGTAACGCATCTTGAGATCGATTGTGGGATTAAGTTTCTTAGTGCTATTGTGAAAGCGTTCTGAGGAGTCCCTTTGACTAAAATGGAGAACACATTGAGTTCTATAATACTGTTTTGATAAATTCTAGACACCTGTCTCGATGCTACATGACGCGCGCTAAATAGATTGAGCCATTAACGGTAAAGTGGTATTCATACGCGACTATAATTTTATTCATGACTATAATTTATTTACGATTATTATAGTAAATACTAACAGCGTTACACCCATCATTATCAAGTCGCGTTTCGTGTCTCTGCTCGCTGTATAAACCCACAATCGAATAATATGCTCGTGTCGGTACGAGTACGTGTGCGTTTGAACTCTTAGCACTGTCGTTATTATTACGTATTATCCACTATCGAAATTCACGTGGCCCAATATAAATACACTCGTGAAGCGTGCAGTAATATTTGCATCCATAACACACGGCCATTGTAAGTTTAGCAGTAAATTTTATGGTACAATGTAAAAGTCTGGCTAGGGATAGGTTTTTTCAAACCCCTTTTAGGTATTTGTCCCGCTTCACTTTAGTCAATGATTTTAGCGTAGGTTCCCTGGCTTGTGGTAAACACCTCGTACAGGCTTTGCCTACAGTGTTCGCCCTCCAGTGCCTAACTGGTAAAGCAGATCAAAACAAACAACAACAAAAACACAAGCAAAATATCATGTGATCACCAGGTATCGAAATTTCCAATTGTTCTAATGTTGGTATTGATATTTTATTGCTTGTATCATCCATATTAACTAAATATGGAGCTGAATTAGAATGCAAATTTCATAGTCTCTTCTAACTAGACACTACCTAAACTGCTAATGTGACTGTACTCTGTTGCCAGTGGGTGACAAGTTTTGTTGACACAAGTTCAGGTGTGGATGAGAAACTAATAATATTAAGTTTATGTGGCCTACTATAGAATCAACTCACTGGTTAGTTGTGGTTATATTGTTTTGTTTGTACGATTCTAACCGTTCCGTCACAAAGAAGATAATTGGTATAATTAATTATACGAATTCCTGACTGGCTACACTAGTTTTGGTTGTAAATTATATCAGCATAAACTATTTAACTTGATTAGCTACCTTTGGACCAAAATTATATTTACTAAGCTATGTTTGTTATTATATACTGGTGGCTGTTTTTGGTGGATCACTTTGTTACACAATTGCCACATTTGGGGGTTATACAATGACATTGCAGTAACCTTTGCTATGTACATGGTGACCTGGTTTCACTATGCAAATTCTTTGGCTTGCACACAATTTTGTTCTTAACGTATTGTCCACACATGAATGAATATCTTTAGATTTGTGTGGTGACATGAACTAAATTTCTTTCCAATTTGAGGCTTATGAATACAATGATGGACCTGCTAGTAATATTGTTATGAATATTACCAACCACACTCCTGGATATGATATCTGAACCATTTGCCTTCTACCATTGATCTAGTTAGAGGAAGCTTCAGTTCCTATCATCCAAATTTGCAGCTTATTCTCTGACAATCATGGGATAATGTAATGACCTGCTAGCCTGCAAAATAAAAAATATAAAAATAAAAATTCCCCAACTTGTAGTGTGGTCTTACAATGGTATAGAAGCATGTCTCCAGTAAGGAGACACTATGGAACACAATGGTACAGATCAGTGGTGTATATGCATGGATAACTACACCTATGGTAAATCTTGTTTTAATTTTTTCTGTCTGCAAACAATACACACATTTCCCATAACAGTCACACATACACATGTGTATCATGTGATCTCACAAAATATTATAATGACAATGGTATATCCATGCTTATAGGGTTATGGCCTCCATCCCATTAAATTACCGATCATTATATTAGCTGCACCATACATTTGGCTGAGTAGTGGTTGAGCATTCTATCCCATTGTTAATAGATCAAAGTTAAAAGTAACATACAATAGTTCACACTAAACTACTTACTTTACCAAGAACAAATTAACATGTTCAGGAGTCCATATAATGGTAATGCATTCTCAGTAACATGATGGATTATTATAATGGAGAATTACATAGCGGTTGGCAAATAATTGAAAAGCTAAGTATGGCCAGCCAATTTCACCATTTGTCAATTTTGGTCAGACCAACTTCTTTACTATAAATGTCGATGCCAACATTTGCAACATTACTGGTGTATTGATTATTATGTGTGTTAATATTTTTGTTTACTGTAATTTCAGCTTACAATCAACTGAAATCAGAATATAAATCTGTACAAAATTTTGCTAAACCTTAATATCTGAGAACTCTTAGCAGTAATATTTTTACAACTCCAGGACATTGATGCTGTGATTTGTCTGACAGAAATTGTTTTTCTTTTTAATATTGGTTATAATGGTTGATAAGTTAAGGTATGAGATGCTGCATACAGTGTAGCCACACATAGTGGTACCACTTATAAAAAAAGACCACCTTATTATAGTGACCATGTCAAGTAGGTCCCAAACACAGCTAAGGTGTACTTCATGACCTCATTAATAAGACCACCTCGTAGTGACCATGTCATAGCCACTGTGCTTTATGGTGTTCCATTAACTAATGAGATTTCCCTCTAGGTGCATATTGCTAATAGTTTTGTAATGACTCAACTACAAGTGTGCTGTACCATACACCCTTACCCTATGTTACAGGAGGCACTGGAGGAATGTCGTACTCAACACAATAATGATAATCAACAATTAGAGACCAAATTAGATGTTGTGTTAGCCATGATGAGGGAGGGATCCACTGATGAGGTAGATAATGACATAGTACTATTATTTTACTATAGTAATGTTACAGGTGTTATCACAACAGTTGTGTGAAGCTACTAAGCTATTGGAGCAGATATTGGAGGGATATGTTAGCTTCCATGCTGAACTGAAGGAGAAGGCATCATGTCACCCTTCAATGGTGGATGAAGAGTTAATGAGATATGATGGTGGATTATGTCAATATTTTGGGGTCAGTAGGGACCCTCCAATACAGCAGAAGGTATTCACTCATTGTTGATCTTGATAATAAACAGTTTGCTATCAGGTACTTATTATATTACCACTAGTGCAATAAAAACATGCCAATTTAGAGATTTTCCCACATTGCTACAATACCAAGTAGGCCTCATTACATTGTACTAGTTTATTAACTTTTTTTGGTAGAGCATAGCTATAAAACACATGTGTGGCTGTGACTGCTATATTAGAGTATCTCGATCTTGCTACTCAGCTACACAGTAGATTAAGCTAGGAGCTGTGGTGCAATACCTTTTTTTCTCTCCAGAACTAGATTGTTGGTGAGGGGTGTGGCTTCAGCACTGATATTAGAGGTGTGATGGCATGTTCTAATTGTTTAAGGGGTGTGGCCATTGCAGTCGTTTTATCAGCCCAGCTTAGCTGCTGCCCAATGCATTAATTGGAACTACAAAAGGCGCATCCCACTTGTGAGTTTGTTATTGTGCCGTACAATGGTGGCTGTGTGCTGCTTCGTTTGGCCTCTAGCTTGGCGACTGTAGTCAGGTAGTGAGACAGGCAGGCAGACCAAAATGCGGGCTTTGACAATTTTTAACCATTCTAAAATGATTTGATATCCTTCTCTCCCAATGCGCAAGTCAAGCAAAAAATTACATCCTTAATGCCACATAGAACTTGCCACTGGTCTGGAATTTGTTTAACAGTGGAACGTGTAAGTCAGGATGTTTGAAATGAGGACACCTGTGTAATCTGGATACTTGCTAATGGTCCTAAATATCCCTTAGCATGTAAACTTACCTGAAAAATCAGGACACCTTAATAATCAGGACACTTTTAGTTGGTCCCAAGGTGTCCTTAATACATAGGTTTTGTGTATCCCTTCTTTGTTAGCGGCCAATCTTCCAAAAGCAATATATTCTTGATGGCTCCTAATACGATTGTCTTAAAGATTGGTGTATTAAATATCTGTTCACCCAACTGCTGGTACTTGTTACACTAGACTTGAAGTGCTAATGTATCTATACCAAAAGCAGCTTTGTTTTTATCACCTTCAATTCAGGATTCCTACCCAAACAAACCATGACACACAATTAATATATATGCATACACACTGGATAGTAGTCAGTTATGATGACACTTGCTCTGAAATATTCCCCTGGTACATTGTTATTGAGGGTTTAAAGTTTCTTTTATTTATTATTAATGATCTTTATAAAATAGAACTATTTGATTTTCTTCATTTGGTCCCCAATATGGGATTTAGTCATCTATTGTAACAGTTTGTTTACAGTGAAACCTGTGTATTAAGGACATCTTGCAATAGTGTCCTGATTATTGAGGCGTCCTGATTTTCCAGGTCAGTTTACATGCTAAGGGATACTTTGGGACCATTACCAAGTGTCAAGATTACACAGGTGTCCTCATTTTCAAGTGTCCTGATTAACAGGTTCCACTGTACACTTATTGATCAGTAATAAAAAAAGTTACTAGTAGAACTATTTATTCATTTATACATTATCAATTAATTAACTTGGGTCTCACACCAGGGGAAATCCTAATGTGTACATCATATTAGCTATTAATTTCTAACTGTGTTGGGGAAAATCCTAATTATTCAGAAAACTTACTGAAATAACCAAAATTAGAATAATTTCATCATCAAACAAAGCACTGACATGTGCCTTAAGTGAATACAGTTACCAGTGAAACATGTCCTTATTAGGAATAGCTGAAAGTTTATGATAACATTAAGGGGAATTTTAAGTTGTCTGGTCATAGAGGTGGTTTTTAAATACACACACACAAGTGGTTTCACAGTACTTGTTTAGATATGTATTATCTTTGTATTTTTTTCTAAAGAAGCAGAAAGGAAAGACATCCAAATCAGTGCTTGACCAAAGTAAGCACAACATGTACAATGTGATATTACCATATTAAATGATATTCACAGAGTCAAGGAAGACTACCCTAGGCTCCATTAGAACAGATACTAGGAAGACTTCAGTCACACCAGCAGAATCAAGATTAGGAAGAGCTACCACCGTGGCACAGGTAGGGGATGGAATCACACACATCCTAATTATTATAATCAGTAACATGTATTCTGTGAATAGGAAACAATTTAATGTAATTTGAGAGGAACTAAAGTGTGGTTGACTTGTAGCTTTTGTAATAAAATAGGTCCTTGTTAGAAGGTGACATACACTTGTGTTGTTAGTTTGTTAATACACTTCATTGTCCTACAGATTCCTGTAGCTATTGAGATGATACAGACTAGTACTGGTACAGTGTATTATGTGTGTGACCAGTCAGTGTTGGGGGATAAGCCACAAGGTAGTGATGTGCCTGTTGATTCTCAAACTGATAATAACCCCAGTGTGTTTCTGACCCAGGATGAAGGTTTGTTGTGTAGTGTGTGCGTGTGTGTGTGTGTGTGTGTGCATGCGTGCGTGTGTGATGGTTGTGTATATTGCATGCGTGCGTAGTATGCGTACATTTTTGTACAGTGTGTGGTGCTTGTGTGAGAGAGTACATGCACACAGTGTGGTTTGGTTTATATAGGTTCTAGAGCTGGGCGGTATTGAAAAATAGCAAACGGTATACCTTCCATAATAAAGTATGCTCACTGTGAACTAACTAATTAAGATATCAGTTAATGAGATATGTACACACACAATACCCACACACTAATATTCATCTTATTATTTACACACATGAAAGGTTGTTAGTAGACTATAGCCAGGATGTGTTAGTGTTAGAACATGGAAAGGATGAACTAACTCAACTTGTAATCTTATAAAATTAAATTATGTCAAGATCCACCCTGGAGTAATTTGTTCACATTACGTTATTGTTAGTAATTGAAGGCCTATTGTGTAATGTGTTCATCATCAAGGAGTAGGTGTATGTATATGGGGATGTTATTAAAGTGTATAGAGAATACCCTCTATTGGTTATTATTTACATTTACAGGATGTGGCTTAAACCAGTGAGTGGGTAATAGACAATGGTAATTCTTAATGTTCAGACTGTACTGTTACAACATGTTTCAGTCAACATATTTTGTGACTTTCTATTCCAGGCTATGGTAATGCATTTAAAGGAGTATATATAGTCACATACAAAAGTTGGCATTAACCTTGCAGATCTATTGTATAATGGTATATACTAACATACGTATAGTGTGGACCCAGTGTCAGGATTACATCCTTAATTTAAAGCAAATTAAGGATGTAATCCTGACACTGGTGTATGTAGTTAAGGTCCCAATGTACTGCATAATCCTTTATTACAAAAATAGGATACCGGTGTCCATATTCCACCAAAAGTGTACAATTAATGGACATGATTGCTTATTAAAGATTTGTGGAATTTGATGGTTGAGGGTCTTAAAATGCTTAACAGCTATAACTATTAACTAGGACTGAGTATCCTGCTCATCTCTAAATGAATTTAAACCTCTGTGTTGTGGTGTCTGAGTGCTGAATGTACTACAAGGGTTCAGTTCAAAGTCCTCCTTAGACCCTATGTAGTTTTATACCTTTACAGGTGTTTTGTAAACAAACAATAAAAATAGTAGCAGTAATTGAACAAGTCCATTACACCACCCTCTAATTTTAGGCATGTATTTGATATTCACACCTTGTCACCAGTAGTACCCAGTAGCACCCAGTAACACCAGTAGCACCCAGTAACACCAGTAGTACCCAGTAACACCAGTGTTAGTACTGTAAATGAGTATAAAGAGAGTTGGTATTGTGGTATTGTTAAATTGGCAATACCCTTGAGGCCATGACCTCTTTTTACTTGAATTGTTAGTATACCACACATTTCTGAAGGAGATTCTTGTTTAAGTACACATCTGAACGGTGGCTATTTTCTAACGTGCGTTTTAGTGCCATCATTACACTGTACAATTTCAGTGTGTGTGTAAGTAATTGAAGTATGTATGTGGACATTATTTGTTTGAAATCAGCCTAGTTAGATTACTCTACTTGTTGTACCTTGATTAAACTACTTGTAAGTGATTAGTAAGAACAAGCCTTTACACCACCTTCTACCAGTTAGGTGTTTATTTAATGTCCACACCTTATCAGCGGCAGCACCCTGTAATACCAGTTTTGGTTCTGTAAACAAACAAGTAGAGGGTCTACGTAATTGGAATACAGTATGCCTCAAATATTTAGTGATCCAATTAATGGAATTTATTTCACTCATGGCCCTCAAAGTGTTGAGTGTACAGCACTTAATTTTTGTAGGCACACATACTTAATTGTGTAGTTCGTGTTCACTAAATCAAAATGAATTTCTTGTGTACATATCTGAATTAATACTACTGATGTTAAGTGTATGATATTGTATATTGTTTGGTCTACAGAGAGTGACCTGTCTATTACACACAGTGTAATGACCGAACACCTTGTCATCTCTGATGAGATGTTCTATGATGTTAAGAAGAGGTAAACATCATATACATGTATCAGTGATATGATCCCTTCATAGTATAAGGAAATGTTACCTGGAACACTTGGAGTCATGGAAAGTGTCACTTGTCACAAAAGTCAAGACGGAGTTATGTGGCAAGGTCAGTGTTGATGCTACCAATATATAGTCTTTCAAGTATTTTCTCTAATACTATGTACACACAGGAGGAAGAATATACTACTGAGCTAGACCTGAGGTTACACCTTCATGAGCCGAGACTAACTAGGATTACTCAAGACATTCACAATGTCCGAGCCAGTAGGTTATAATAACTAGTTACTGGTATATCCCATGGTGTATACATTGTATACAGGTGAGCTAATAGCTCATCGGGAGAGACTCAGTCGTCACATACAGGGGACTAATGCTGAGGTAGCCAACCATAAGGCTAGTATTAGTACCTTGAATGACCAGCTACAAGCTAAGGTATAGTACAATGAATAACATGTTTGTTAAAGTTAGGTACTGGTTTATAGTATGAGCAACTCTTAGTGGACATGAACATGACAGAAGAAAGATTACTGGCTTCAACTACGTTATCAGAGTAAGTCTTCATCTTAATCTTTTCATGTCATCCTCTACATAACTTGGTCCACACACAAACACACTACACACTCCCACAACACCCCTACTAGGTAGTGGGCAGTATGCAAATATGCTAAGGGTGGGCTGATCATATTATGTTACATGCCTGTGGTCCAGGTTGAACAAGGTGGAGCAGGATATGAAGACCACCATTGATCAGGTAAACAATTGTTGTGTTATAGAGGAAGGGGTAGGCTTGGGATTAGTAGAACAAGTAGGCTGACAATTGGATTAATCCATTGAGTGATAGACAAAATTTGGCCATGAACAGGAGAGAGATACTGTAATAATAAAAAGATATTGTAGTAATAATAATAATAATAATTACAAAGTAATTGCTGTACATGACTGAATTATCAGAGGTTGAACATTATTACAGTAATAGGTTATTGTAGAGTTTCAGTGTATGGGGGACAATCAATCTTATAAAGTGTTTTGCTTTTGTAAATAATGTCTCAGCCTTATAGTATGTAGTTTTTAGCTAGAGATGTGTCAAGTCTTGTCACTTCACTGATCCTTGTAATAGAGTGATAGAGCACTCTGTGTATTGTCTAGGATAAGTAGTTGTGTTTATAAGTGAAATAATTCTTGTTGTGTCTCTAAACTGCGTATACCACTTCACTTGAGAGTCACTACAAATTGGCCATCTTGTAATCTTCTTAGTGTAGATGTGTACACAGACTCCCTGATACAAAATGTTTAACGTTCCAATCTACTTATGACCATTTTAGTTCTGAACTGCTTGTAGTCTGAAAGTGCTGCTAGTATCAACATGATTCCTTGTTGGGAGTTTGGAGCACAGCTGGAGTACAAGTTATTGCCATTAAAGAGTATTATTATTTAATTGCAGTTTACCAAGTTTAGTATCAAGCTTTATAACTGCAGAAACTTTAGTATTGTGTGTGTTATGGAATAATATGGTGTTTGTATCGTACACAGCACAAGTCATGGTTGTCCCATACTACTGAGAACTATCAGTTGTGTCTGGAGAATACTGCCAGTGATTTGTCTCTAGCTAATGACAACTTTAGATCATCTCTCAAGTGTGTTAATAGTGTGTGTGTAGTGCGTGCGTGCGTGCGTGCGTGCGTGTGTGTGTGTGTAGTGCGTGCGTGCGTGTGTGTGTGTGTAGTGTAGTGTGTGCTGTGTGTGTTTTTCTGAAGAGCTGGCTAGAGTATCAGCCTGGTAATCTAGGTTCAATGCCTGGTTATGCCAATTTGGTGTTGTTGTCGTTGTTTCCTAAGCTTTACTCACATTGCTCTAGTCTACACAGCTGTACATCTGGAACTTGGTGGCCTGGTGCCAACTAGGGAAGCGGCCCACCCCAGTGGGTACCTGGTATTTACTGGGGAAGTAAATACCTTGTCTGGCTTAGTAGTGTTGTGGTCGTTGTGAAACTTCAGGTTCTGTGATCTTTCTTCATGAGACCTGGGCAGTCCTCCTGCGGGTTGCTAGCCCTGCCCCAAGAGGATTTACCTGCACAAGTGGTGCACAGGCATTGCAGTACTAGTGCTGGTTCGCTGGGTGGCAATGACTATGTTTCGAATGGTTGCTGTAGGCTTCTTTTAGGTGTGTGTGTGTTTGTGTTTAGTGTGTAATACATGCATGTGTGTCTGTCTACGTATGTGTAAATGTAATGTGTATGCATGTCTGTAGTGTGTGTATTATGGGGGTGCATATTTGTGTGTGTGTGGTTGCCAAAAATTACAGCAAGTACATACAGTGTATATCTCATCCCTTATAAAAGATTATTTTCAAATGGTGGCAATTATTGCCGAGAGGAAGTGGAATTTTTTGACAAGAAACTGGTAAGTATTCTGTAGTACACACACCACATTACTTCACACATAACACATGTACATCATATCCTACTATTAGGATCGTCTCACTACAAAGATCAAGTCAGCACACACCACAGTGACCAATGAGATCAGTACAGTATTACTAACACAACAAGAACTAGTAACAAGAAAATGGCAAGAGTTTACCGAAAGGTATTGTGGTGTATAACAACAATAACAACAACAGTGGATAGGGTGTACTTTATTATAGGTACAGTTATCATGAAGTGGATGTGAAATTTCTGGACAAATTATCAGTTCAGTTGACACACACTCAAGTGCAAATTAAAACTAAAGTGATTTATTATTTATTTAAGAAAAAACTGTAGAATTTATTTTGTGTCTGGTTGCAGGTTGCAGCTAGCAATTCCCAATCACAGCAGTTACTCCAAATGGTGCACGCCCTTAATGACAATTGTTACACCTGTAAACACCCCAGTCCTGATAAGCCTGTAAGTGTTGACAATTACAACAAGTCACAACATGTACCATGCTCTTCACTCCTTTAGGCTGTCACTCCCTCAGATTTGATGAACTCCTTGGCTACCATATTTGGGGCATGTTCAAAGAGAGTGGAGTATTTACACTGCTCAGTCACAGCACATAAAGCTCCATCAAAAGTTGGCTTCTTAACTGAGTCATCAACAAGTAATGCCTCACCAGCCCCAATATCAGCTGTTAACATTACTAAGAGCATACTAGAGTTAGTAGTGTTGATTGTGATCAAATGTGTAGTGCATTATTGTGTATGTGGTGTAGGTATGTTTCTACTAAGAGGCAGTTTGTCTCTGAACCTAATTTTGATGCAAACCGATCACTTGTAGGTGAGTAACTAAAACACTCTAATAAAGCAATAAGAGTTAACAGTTGAGAAAACTTTTATTTGAACTACCATAAACAAGGAAAGTTTTGCATTTTTTGTAGTTTCAAAACAAAACTTTCCCCACTAAATTGAATACGTGAAATTTTAAGCTTTACCATTTATGGTAGATTATACCTAGTGTGTAATTTAAGAGGCTGGCAGAAAATCATCAGAATATAGTATAAATTAGTAACTATTTCTGTTAGCAATTGATGAGGTATACATGGTTTTTGGAGTTGCATATAGTGTAGCACTGTTGAGTCATCTGTCAGTAAATATTACAATGTGTGTTGTGAGATTTTATGAGATAGAGGATGTTTAGGGGAGAGAGTACGTGACGCAAACACAGTACCATGACATTTTGATCAGTTTTACCGTAACAGCACAAAATGTCAGAGAAATTTTGGCAATTCTCATAACTCTACTCTAACATTTTGCACAGATTTCATGTTAGTACTATTGTGTCCTGTAGCTGGCCATAGTCCACTGTACAGTAGCAGGGACAGTGTCAGGGTAGGTACCCTCATCATAACATAGTACACACTAGTATTGACATGTTCACAATAGACTTCTTCAGTAGCAGCATCTTCACAAGAGGACAAGAGAACATCTAGACAACAGAGGTACATTGTTCATGTATATCAGAGGTGTACCTGGGATGTGTTGAAGAGGCAGCTTACATAATGGCGACTGTTCTATTAGAGAAATTGACATGTTCTCTGATTCCTTTATTAGAGTACAGGAGCTTATATAAGATGACACCATATTTATCTATTGAGTTTTGTGTACTTCTGCTAGTGGCATACCCAAGAAATAAATATATGTGCAATATTCCATGCTGGATCCCTCAGTTAAAATTTTGAAGTACAAATATCACAATGTTTCAAGTATGTCCCTTGGGAACTCCCCTGAGTACACCCTGTATACTACATACATATCAAGTCAGTTATCACATGGTTGGGTTATAGTAGGAAGAGGAAAGATGAGAGACTTATCGACAGGAAGAATGTCAAGTATGGGACAGGTGGTGGAGATGATAAGTCTGAGTGAGTAGCAGCCATTACCCCTAATGATGATGATAATGATGTACTTGTTGTAGTTGTTTCCTTCCCAAGATCAGGAGAGTGTTACGAGAGTCTCACCTCAGCCTGTACAAGACTTGTGAAGTAAGTGTATAGACACTGTATGTGTACTTTAATTGGTCTTAGAGAAATAAGTTGAGGTTTCTCAGATGGTCTTAATTTAAAGGGTTCTTTGTAACAGAGGTGCTATAAAGAATTGTCGTACATGATGGTGACAGTGTATTACACAATGACATAGATATGCTTGTATGTAGAATAGTCTATTTTGTATTGAACTGGCATTAATTCTCCTTAATCCCAAAATCATTATCACCTGTTGACTGCTTTATTAGAGAAGTTTACTATTCTACCAGTGACACTATCATATGCTCTTTTACTATAGCAATACTACCGCACTAAAGGAGCATCCCCTTCAACCAGACCGGACGATATTCCTGACACATTTGAGACTTGTATGGATTCCCTGATAGAACGACTACACTCCTACCAACTACAGGCAGAGGAGTACAGCAGGGAATGTATTGATGGTATGACCTCTAGATCTGTGTGTGTGCGTGCGTGCGTGCGTGCGTGCGTGCATGCGTGTGTGAATTGTAAAATTATAAATGCATACCATACTATATCAGATTAGTGATCATGCACCTATTATTGTAGAGTTTAATAGTCAACTGAGGGAACTGATGACAATACTAATGGGACTACCACTAATAATATTATCAGATGTTACTAATAGACACACTGTATTGTGTAATAATGATACTGGACAACTAGACAAGGATCATCAACAATACTTGAAGTCTTCACAAGTACAACAAGTAAGTGTGATAATTTAGTAAAGTTCTCTTGTCAACTTATTATTGTGACCATTTTAAGTATGTCCCACTTAAGGTGTACTCATGACTTCATTAATTAGACCACCTCAATGCAAGGGCGGAGGAGACACCTTATTTAAGGGGGGGCTGGGGGGTCTTCTAGCTTGGTGATGCCATGGCCTAGCTGTAAGTCAGACCAAAAATAAAAGAGGTCACTACCTGCTGCCCTCCACCAACTAGCTTGCTACACTGCTCTTCTAAGAATACTGTGACTGCTCTATTAGAGTATCTCGAAATATTGCTATTGAGCTAGGCTCTCCATCACAGCAATATAGATAATTTTAGGGGGGGGGGGGGGGGGCATCCCCCCATAATTTTTTTTTCACAGGGGCTACAGCTCCCTTCTCCGCTGCCCCTGCCTCAATGTAATGACCATGTCAAGTAGATCCCAAACATAGCAGCTAAAGTGGCTCTCATCAATATGATCATCTTATTAGTTTTTATACCCCGTAACCTCTCTAGGCAGAACACAGATCATCCCTTAGACCAGCACTAGGTCACCCTAATAATGCTAAAGAGTTATCCATTCTTTGTGAACAAGAAGCTGACAGACACCAGAAGACACTGGACACTATCAATGATCACTTGTTAGCCATACAGGTCAGTGTATAGTAGTAGTGTGTGTATTGTGGAGTACATTATAATGTATAGAACAAAGAGAAGGAACACTTGGAGTTATTTGTGATGGAGTTAGTTAGTAAGACTCAGTCATTGTTGACATCACTTGATGATTGTATTACTATTGATGATGTGATCAGTGGAGGTGAGGCCTTGATCAGTGTCTTACTGACTGATTGTCATGTTGATCATGATCTATTTATGTTGATTAATCTTGATCATTCTATCACTGTGTATTGCCATGCTATTACTGTTGATGTTTATCTTGATGTTTGATCACTAGGTAACAAGTATGGTGAGAGGCCAGAGCTAGAACAGTTACTGAGACAACACATGAAACAAGACAGTGACCCTAATGGTAACAATACCCATCACACATTATCACTGATACACTACACATGTTATTACAGTATCTGATGTGACTGGTACTAGAACAACTAGTAAGATTGGTGTTGACTGGCCACCACTAGCTACTGGCAACCTGCCATTTAAGGTAATATCATGTGTGGTGAAAATGTATGCTGCATAAAATTGGCAGACATGTTGATGTCTTAACAGTGTACTAGTTACCACATGATGTTGCTATTTTTTTACCAGTGTTTAGCTAATATCGTGTCCCCCCCCCCCCCCCCCCCCCATATGACACAGTCTTTTCTAATACCGTACACCAAACCATCCATGACATATTCATAGTTTGAGAAAAGTGGGAATGATTGTGAGGTCTATTATGTGACTGTTTTATTAGAGTAGTCCCAAATTTCCTTACTGCTTTATTAGAGTGAAAGGAATGAACAATAGGATACAAATACTTAGTTGTCAGGAATCCTAAGGATCCCAAGTAAAGTTTGTGTTTTGGAAGGAAGTGATCACCATTTAAATTGTGTATGTGTGAGTTGACTGTTGACCAATAGTTAGTTTGATAGCTGTAAATTTGCAATTGGATAACTACCAATGACTTACTACTTTTGAAAAATTAGTTTACCTTGACCAGTGACTAAGAGCCTTTTTCAACATGATCCGTGACAAATATTTTTTTAGTTTTTTAACTGAGGGTTTATAATTTTCTTGTATTGTGAGTACTGTTACCAATGGTACTGCAAATATTTGACCACTCTCAATGATTATGATGTACAGCTTGATCGTACGGTGACAGCAGTGCCAAAGAGCAAGAAATCAACATCAGTTCATGGTGCAGTCATTACATCAAGGGATCAACTCTATCAGGTGATCTTAGAGCATCACATGACCTATAATGATATGTGATAATAGGATTATGTGAGCCAGTACAAGGAGAGGTTACGTCAGTGGGAAGGTGTTAAGACAGATGAGGAGATCAATGAGCAGAAGTGGTCAACAAGTTGGAATAGCTCTGTAGAACAAGTCAAACTATTGTATAAGTGATAAAATCATTTTCTGTTGTCTTTATACATTCACAAACAAAAGTTGACAATGAAATATCTAATAACTTATATTTTGTGTGGGTTTTATTTTGCGTATTTATAAATACATTGTAATAAATCCATGGATTAATTACAATAACAAAGGATGTTTTTGAGGTAAGAAGTTGAGTGTTGGGTTCACTATTATCTGTAGCTTCTGCGCGAAGTTCGAATCCTGGGGTTGGAGGGAGTTTTTTTCGTTACTTTGGCCCCTTTTCTATTGCACCTTATCAGTCAGTAGGTCAAGTCAACTCATAAATCTTCCAACACATATCAAAGGCAACACCCTGGATTTGCTTTTAACCAACATGGATGATAGTATCGATTCTATAAAGGTTCATTCCGCCCTTTACTTTTCCCGTCTGATCATTATAGCATAACTTTCAACTTGTTTAGTAAACCACCTGTCAAACAAGTTACTTATTATTCTTACAATTACTCCAAAGGAGACTACCAAGGACTCTATGAACATTTGTCATATCACAACTTGAGTAACTGTTTTCTGTCACACGATGTTGAATTCATTTGGGAAACATTAGAGCTGATTATATCCAATGCTATGAGACTATTTATTCCTTTTACCAAAATTCACTGTAATAACCAACCCTCCTGGTTCACTGCCAATATTAGACATCACATCAAGTACCTGCGCACTCTCCGCCGCAGGTATAAGCAACATCCTACTAGACATCTCGAAGAGAAGATCAAGAGTCACTCCAAGAGGAAATTGCTAACAGTAAAACTAACTATGAGACATACCTCATCAGAGAGTATGCATCTCACCGCAACAACAATATTTTCAAGTATATCAGGAACCTCACCCAATCCAAGAACTTTCCTTCTGTTTTACAGTTTGACAACGAAATCGCCGAATCTGACACTGATTCTGCTAACATGTTCAATCGCTACTTTCATTCAGTTTTCTCAGACTCATCTGATCTATCCAATGTTGATAACCGTTTAGAGCCTACTGATCACATTGATTTTATTTCAATCACAATAGAAGTATATGACGCCCTTGTATCTTTGGACCCTACCAAAGCACCAGGCATTGACCTTATTTCTCCAAAAATTCTTCAGACATGTGCTCCAATTTTGTGCCAGCTGTTGCACCATCTTTTTTCTATGTCACTCCAATATGCATACATCCCCTTGAGTTGGAAGATCCATAAGATTGTACCTATCTTCAAGGCTGGTGATAAAACTTTGGTAAAGAACTACAGACCCATCTCATTGCTTTCCAGCACATCAAAGGTACAGATTATAGTCACTGTTCTCATTACACTGCTTGGTCTAAATCATTTACATTTATGTTAATTGTCTTTTCAAAAGTTCTAATGAGTCAACTGCATGACATTGCATTGAGCTAATTGATCATCATATCATGCGTTAATAGCAGTTACAATCAATAAATAGCCTCCACATGCCATTTCAAAGGACAGCTATGTTTTTAAAATTTTCCTTGAGGGAGCATGCCCCCAGACTCCCCAGCTTGACATGCTTAGCACATGCAGTTGACCATCACATGAAAGAGATAATCTTTCACTTAAACATCACATCAGATAAAAAGTATAGTGTGCATGACTATGACTTCCATGGATGGCCTGACCACTCAAAATATCTCCAGAGTAAGTTGTGTTGAGTGCAATTAAACTAGTCTAAAATAATTGTAGCATGGTAAACTGTAGCATTAACTAAGCTGGAGCATTACTTATGCTTCCCTGTTGCTTAAGCCCTAGACATGCCTTTTCTTCACCTACCACTCTACTGCATACATCATGGACTTACTTTTGTCTTACTATTCTGTTCCACTACTTGGTAGATGTTGATTCATGTGTAGTACCATAATTGCTTTTATATTACAAGAATTGTCCATAATTTCTGTAATGAGTGGACTGCTTGCAGGAGCACTTCTCATATTAGTAACACTGTATAATGGTAGAACACAACTCAAAATGGCCATGCTGCTTTTCTGTAGTTGACAGTTAAGCCATGCATTGAGTTGTGCAATCAAATAAGTGCCTAAACGAATGTCGATTTAAAGGTTTGAATACAACATTCGAAGCTTTGACAAATATTGTATGTAGCTATAGCTACAGTTAACTACATATTGTGGAATTGGTAGCTAATGGCATAATTTTGAGTGTATTGTAGCTTAAATCATTAAAATAGTCATTGTTTTGGCTTCCTTTAATTGGGAAATGGAATTTCTCATGTTTCTTATGTAACAAGATTAGCAGCTGGAGAAAACACAAAACCACAAGATGTACAGTAGCTGCTGCTAAAAGACTTTACAACAACAACAATAGTGGTACACAACTTGCAAGATATTTTCCTATACAGCTTGTCCAGTAACTTTCGCTTTGCCATTGGCAGTAGGCATGTGCAAGCTAATTAACTTGTCATACTTTAGAATTGGGTTTTTAAGTGCATGTGTCTATTTAAGTGCATGTTAGTTGCTAAGTACATACACATTTCTTGTGATTAACCATAGCGCACATGGTCAAATGCAAGGCTCAAGACACGACAAAGCTACACACGGAAAGAATGAAATACTGGAATTACTGGAAAATGAATGTATCCTTGAGCGCCTACATCTCCCTTGAGATCTCCCTTCACTGTGCATCTTGCTGTGTATACAGCCAATCAGCCTTCTGAATTGCAATGTTGTGAAGGATTCACCCAGAAATAGAGTCAAATATTCTTGCACACTGGCATGGTGACTGGCACGAACTACTAACTCCTGTTACAACGTAATGATTCACACCATAATTATTTAATATGATTTTTTACAAAAGTTTTTATAAGCGCATGCGCTTAACAACCTGATTCTACGGTACAACTATAGTAGCTTCATGTATGGGTCCTTCACCTTCAACTACTTTCTAGTGTCTCATGCATAACTACTGTCCATGGTCCATAACATGATGAGCAGTCAGATTCTTGTAGTCTTCTGCTGTAATTTTAATTACCAATATGAACCAGGTTGTGCATGAACTTCACTTATGTCATTTGAATTGTGCACCCTTTGAACCATTGAATGAATGTAGTACATTCACCGGTCATAAATCACGTTACAAAAAGAAATATAGACAAGAGTACAATTACTATAAACTCTTGTTTTAAGAGAGAGGAGTGGCGATCACATAAATAAACAGTAATGAAACAAATGTGCAGTGGACTTATTCCTACTTCAGCTACTGAAGTAGGAATTAAATGATCACTATATATAGCTGCAGGTGTAGGCGACCTCCTTTATTTTTATGATCCCTATATACTCAAATTTAAAATTTCTATTTCTCTTCATATAGTTGTCTTCACAGATATTCACCCAGTCAGAGTTAGAGATGATGGCTGAGATGTGTCACAAGTACAATGTGTTGTGTATCAGTGATGAGGTGTATGAGTGGCTGATCTCTGATGATAATGTGTTCACCAAAATTTGTCAGTGACCGCTGTACAACTGATTGTGGTTTAAGATACTACTCTACAGCCACACTACCTGGGATGTGGGACAGGACTATCACTATTGGTAGTGTAGGGAAGGCATTCAGTATGACAGGATGGAAGGTATCCATCTCACTGTACATGTGTAGTGTTCACTTTGTAGTTGATGTTAAACTGGATGGGCTGTGGGGCCAGCAGGACTCAGCAAACACATGCAAACAGTCAACACTAACTCTTGTTTTACTGCTCCTACTATACTACAAGTAATATCATCATATTATCAGTAATATCACATGTGGGTAATTGTGGTACATGTATGCACGCATATTATATAATAGTTAGACTTTGAAACAAAGGGTTCTACGGAATTTAGTAATCTGAAGACCCTGTGTTGGTGTCTGAGCAAAGTGAGGGCGCTACTACAGAGCCTGAGGGTTTCTAAATGCTGTGGAACCCTGTGTTTCAAAGTCTAACTTACATGTATTTAGACCACAGCTTGTTGTACCTTCACAGCTACTTGTGACACAATGTTTATTAGCAGAAACAAGCTCAATACATGTTGCTCTAAAAATTAGTATGGCACTTGTTATCCAGTGAAATTCCCAGTGTTGCCAATGTTACAGGTGCATACGTAATTGGGATCTATTTTGAGATGAAACCTGTAAATTAACCAATGAAATTTGAGCATTTTATCTTGCTGTGGTCTAAGTCAAAGTAGTTTATTGACTAGCGTGATTTCATAAAATTACTTTATAAAAGTAGGTCACCTACACCTGTAGATATACCAGTGGACATTTAATCCCTATACCCATGACTGAATTAGGGATTAATATAATTCTCCACTAGCATATCTGCAGGTGTAGGTGACAACAACAATGAACTAATACTATCCCTAACATTTCTTCTCCATGGTTGGTTTAATACAATGTGAACTGCTCTATGTTGAATCATTTCAAGTTGAACCAGTGCATACCGCATCAAAAGAAACGTGTGCCCCAACTATCAATTACTGAAAAAGTGAAGTGACCATTACACTGCGTTTTCAGCTATGTTCAGCTCGTTCAATAGTGTTACAAATGAAGAACATTATGATAAGTGTCTCTGCAATTATTATAGAAAATACAGAAGATTTCCATTACAAATGTAGGGAAGCCATCATGTGCTACTGCAACTCAACACCTTGCACTGTCAGCGAGAAGAAATGGGACTCAGGAACAAAGGTAAGTCCATAATGCGTACATTGTATGCATCGTGGTATGCTAAAAGTCACTTGTTGGGCTGAAGCAATGTCTAACAGTGAATCACACCTGTAGCCTTAGCTGTTATTGAGTTATGCTTGTCTGGAGGCATCAGGCAGACAGGCAGTTAGTCAGCAAGTAGAAAATTGTGTTAAATAAAAAAAAAATTAATTCCCTAGCAACTTATTGGAAGCATTTTTGGCTGCTCTGAAGACACTTTTGGGCTTGATTCTACCTAACCAATACTGCCAAGATACCATGAAGATATTGTGAAGCTGGTTTCTGGTCAATAATTTATTGTAAACTTCCATAATATTCAGTATTACCGTATTGTATGATAGCAGTCAGTAAGAGTTAGGTTGAAGACCTACACACCATAAGGGATCTTTGTGGATTTTAATAACCAAAGCAAAGTTTAAAACATAAAGATCCAAGGGCGTAGTCTTTTAGATAATGGAGATGTTTTATATGGGTATATGAATAAAGTTGTGGAATTGTATTTATGTTGTTGAAAATTGTCACACAATGTTGCAAAATTGTGGAAGGCTGAACAGCTTTCATTAAAATCAAAGCTTGCACCTTATCACTGCTTCCTAAAGTTAGACTTGAATCACAGTGGGAAACCAGTGATCACGAAGTAGTAATTGCCACTGTCTATGAAGTCACAGCAGTATCAAGAACAGGTGTTTGAAGACACAGGATTACGATCACAATGAGTTATTACAAGTTGTTTTTTATGGCACCACAGCATAAAAACCAGAAAACAGACTCTAGAAAACAGATGGACGTTAAACAAAATTCTGGACTTGTCCATTAACATGGCTACAAAGTATACCTCCAATAATCAAATTCTTTTAAGCATGCTTATAAAATGAATACACTGGTTATTTTTAATTTTTTTTTGCATTTATGTTGACTTGGGTGACTGGTCACTCACTGCAGGCTCTTAGTTCACAAAGAGCTTAGCAAATATGATTGAAACTGAAAATGTAATGCTAGAGGTCCTTGGTCTGTTACTATATTAATGACCTTCTTGGTAGATTTTGAAGATCTTAAAGATTAATTAATGTTATGCATACCATTATCAAATAGTGGTAAGGATATTATCAAGAGTTCGTTATGAACTCTTGATATTATTAACTCTGGAGTGGTAATAGTTAATTGTCTTACTTTGTTGTTCCCTTGTCTTGTAGGAAGCTATTGCAGTTGGTATTGAACAGGAGACAGCAGTGTTGGGACATGATGGTAGCTACTTCAAGCAACTTCCACGTATGTTACAGGTCAAGAGAGATGAAGTGTACAAAGCTCTGAAGGAAGTTGGGATGAACCCCATCATACTAGAAGGAGCCGAGGTTACTTCATGTTGGCCAACACATCAAATTTAGGTATGTATGGTAGCGAAATTTAGAAAATGGTATGAATAAAATGCTTTGACCATTGGGAATAATGAGGTCTTTAAAAAATCTGCTTAAAAACCTACTAGCAGGTTCATAAAAGCAGAAAGACCTCAGGCATTGCAAATCTCATTTTTGATCTTTGATTTGTGCTCTCCCAAGCATATTGCAGGCTAATAGCCTACAGTGGGTGAAATCACCCAAGCAAACATGAGTTTAACTACTCCATTGATTTTATAAGCATACCTAAAGCAATTCGATTATGGGAGGTACAGTTGAACATTGTAGCTAGATAAATGGAGAAGTCCAATAATATCATGAAAAATTCTGTTTAGTGCCCATCTGTTTTCTAAAGTGTTTATTATTATTAATATGCATGTTTTGTCTTATAGATGGATTTTACCAGATGGGTAAGCTTCCTTGTAGAATGGTTAGTTTGCATTATCTATAATGTGGGTGTGGTTCATACACGAAACCATGCCTGGTATTTATACTGCTGTTGCACTGTAAATATAGGCCAACAACTTGTGACAACCTGTTCTTCACATTGCTGTGACACCATGGCACGAGCAATGGCAGTAACTGGTCAGTTTCCTTATGGACACAATTATCTTCATTAGCATCCAACTCACCTGATAAGATGTGAGCTTTGGTTTTTTCAGCTCTTTGAAGAAAACTGTACACTCACTGTGTGACGATTTTAAAACGACATCTAATCCAATCCCACAATGACTCCACCTATATGCCCATATAAACTGCCATCATTTTCTAAGTTGGTTAGACACCATCTTTGTGATTTTAAAAACCTAGGTGAATCCACAAAGATCCTTGTGCTAGGTTTCTAACCTACACGTATGGAAGACTACACATCACCATAAAGGGATAAATGTTACAAATGTTAATTGATGAGGTATACATAACTGTATAGTCTGCCTAGCCTTTGTACAGCTGTAGAGTCCTGTCTTGAAATTGCTTTTGGAAGTCATGGAGAGAAAAACTGTCTTTCCCCATGTGTCTTTAAGTGTGTACCCTCAGCTGGCTGGTAGTGGGTATACTTGTGTATCTCTTTGAATTTGTGTGTGATATGTAAGCACAATATTTAAATGGCTTAGGAACCCAGACCGATGTCTCATAATCAAATTCTTTTTGGCATGCTTATAAAAGGAAGCCAATGGTTACACTCGTATTGGCTTGGGCGGCTGGTCACCCACTGCAGGCTATTAGCCTGAATATGTTTGGAAGAGCATATCAAATCAATGATCAAATGTGAGATTTGTAATGCTAGAGGTATTTCTGCTGGCAGATCTCTAACATAGTTGGTTACAAACCTTCTAACAGGTTTCTAACCACTTTAAGGACCTGCTAGCAGGTCTCTCAGTGGATTTTGAAGACCTCATTATCTTCCAAAGATCAAAACATACTATGTATACCATTATCTAAAAAGAATTAACGAGGGCCATTCATTTACAGACATCTGATAAGGTAAGTGTTCTTATAAACTGTTAAGGAGGCGTGGCCAGTTTCCAAATTATTGAACAGATTTTTCAAAAACAAAATTAACAGGAACAAAATGCACCGACTAAATGTGGGTGCATGGTCATGACTCATGATCACCTGTTCAAACACTCTGTATTGAACTATGTATTGCTATATACTGTATGAGTAATGGCTAAAGAATTTGTGAAAGTAACAACACGTTTAACACCTGTCCCAGCCATCGATTACTATACCAAACAACATGATCGTCTAACTTTGTTTTCAGTTATGTTCTCCTTGTTACATAGTTACACAGTGTTGTATATGAGGAGGAGCTGTACCAGAGTGTCTCTGCTAACAATTGTAGTTTACTTCAAATGTAGAAGTGTAGTACTAACTCATGGATGATTCCCATTTCATTATCACATGGTAGACAGTACAAGATGTCACTGACATTTTACCAGTTTATCAACACCTTTGTGCTGGTGGAAGACACACATAAGGGTAAGTCTATGATGGAGGTGGTGTAGCTGCTGCAGTTGACAATAAACCCCAAGCAACATCATGCAAACATCAAGCTTATAGTGTTAGCCATTGTTGAGTCATACGTATATGCTTGTCTGAAGACAGGTGGGGTAGGACAAGTCCACGTGAACTGATTGATATATGTTATGCAATGCACTTAAGCAATGCTTGAAAGTATTTCACATGACCCAATAGCTCCTGTACAAAATATCAACCACGAGGTTAAATAAGGTTCGAGAAACATTTGAATTCTACTGTGTTAGTACTTAACAATGGTGTAATTTTTGGTGAAGAAAAACAAAGTTGTTACAAAGAAATCAGCGTTCCGAAATGATGACATATGGTGGTCACCAATTCATCACTGACAGTCCCAAACAACTACAAATGATCCTTCATTGTGGATATATCCCTATAGAAAGAGATAGAAGAATCCATTTCTTTAGAATATATTTTAGTAGCGGTAAGGACCTCATGGGCATGTCCTCCCCCCCTACCCTGGTCTGAAGGCATCAGTCAGTCAGTTTGTTAGTCAGCCAGTAGAAATTTCCATTGCCATAGAAACTTATCAAAAACATTTCAGGTTGCTCTGAACAATGCTGTTAAGTGGTCATGAAGAAAACATGAAACTAATGTTTTTGAGTTGATTTTTTTTGTTGGGGAATGATCCTCATATACAGTGCTACAGTACTTTGTACGTAACACAGTTTCTGTTGTGTGTTTGTAGGTCTCACATTTGACAACAATGATGAGGCTTATGATTTTCAAGTGTGCAAGTGGATGATAGCCAATAAGGTAACTGATATCCAGCCCCACCCACCAACAGATATTTTCTTGCAGGGGTTAGGTGCCATCCCACCAAGTGCCTTCTACTCTTCTAAAAATGCTCACCTCATCACTAACTACATTCGGTTTAATTTTGCTAAGGTAACCATTGTATAATCACTTATTACTGATGATGATATTGATCTTGTAGTCTGATGAAACTGTTAAAGCAGCACTACAAATCCTACAAGATTATACTAAGGAAATTCACTAGCTATTCAACTACACCTAATTATCACATAAACACCATCACCTTGTATGCACAGCAGTTATGATGAACACACTTACACAATGTTGTACTATATAGTTGTTAAAGTACAGAACTCAATATGAGTATAACGTACAAATTGATAGGAAAACAGTCTTGAATTCGTTAAAAGATTCTGACCTAACTACTGATACTGGTAGACTGTTCCACATACTATATAATCATTGATGGGGAAAATGAGTATTTGTAACAATCAACCCTAGTGGCTGGCTGGATGAACTTATAGTGGCCTTGGGGGATATTTGTTAGGGGTAAGTTTTGCTGGATATAGATAAGTCCAAAGCTGGTTTCTTCTGTAACACTTATTGTCCATACACATATTATTGTAACATTACTGTGAGATATGTACATGAGTGTATTCTTGTGTCACCGTAATTTGCTTTTTTTTTGTTGTAAAATATTTTTCGTATGCAAAAATTTGTACGAAAATTTTTATACAAGATCGAACTACTCTAATAGAGCAGTCATTCACGTAAATCATATGCATATGAAAATATTTTTACACGAAAATAAAGCGAATTGCGGTAGAAACAACGTTAACGTTACCAGTGGCGGATTCAGGGGCGTGCCCCCTCCCCCCTTCCTTAAAAATATTAAAAGATTGAGATACTCTAATAGAACAGTCAATCACTCTAATAAAGCTGTCACAGTGTTCATGAGGCAGTGTATATGTAGCTAAACTATGAAGCTATGAATAAGGATCTGAATAAGGATCTTTATAGTATATATGTTTTTTAAAGAACAACCATTATTGCTGTGACCTTTTTTTTTTTTTTTTGCTCAACCTTTTCAGCAACTGAAAGTGCCCCCCCTTCCAAACTCTCCTGGTTAACATTATAATTTCCAGTTGATATTGCGTAATTGACTGGACTGGTTAACTTGATATTGTCTGGACATCAGGATAACTCAGAATGCTGCAGGAGAGCCGCCTTACAAATTAAAGGCAGTAATTTTTAATTAAGAGGTTTATTGATGGTTTCTGGCTACAAGCTATTTACCTCAAGCCAACTTTGAGGTTAGGACACCAGCCTATACCTGTACTTGTCAGCTATGAATTTGAAAGTGCATGAATTAAAAACCATATTGTCCAGTGTTACCTTTGACTTGTGAGATGCATGAAACTTTGTTTCAATAGCTTAAAACACTGTTCTCTTGCAGTACTTAACTGGAGTCTGAAGTTATACTATAACACTGTTATGACTACATTTTGAACACCGAACTGGTACCAATGACAAAATCTGTGTTGTACCGGCAGTTTAACAGTACACTAAAAAAAAAATTATTGCATTAAGCCTAAAGCAGCATGGCCAGTTTTTGGTGTGCATGAACAGCTGCTAACTAGGCCTGCACTGAGTCTAGTATATATATTATATACATGTTTAAAATTTTGCCCAGGGATTAATTAAACAATATTTCTTAATCTTGGAATGTTTAAATCACTTAATGCTATTTAAAGAGTATTTCACTAGTTTGTAACTATTCTATTAGAGAGTATCAATCTAAGGATCTATGTATGTGGTCATGTGACTATCTCCGAAAAACCTACCTAGTTTGAACAATTCCCAAATTTCTTTCTGTCATTGCAGCATGAACTGCAGTGTCCAAGGAATGGTCTCTGGCCACAAGCTATTTTCAGCCTATTGTGAATTACAGTGCTAGACAGTAGGAAGAGCAAAGAAATTGATTTGTACAGTGAATAAACTACAGGCACTTAAATTTGCTACAATAACTTTCACCTACAATTTGACTTGAAATGTTTACCATGAATTAGCACATCAACCAATGAAGGTATAGTTTTGCTTTGTAGTTACTTGCTCATACAAGTACAAAAGCTTTTAAAATGAAGAAATATTAACCATCTTGTTTATATCTACTGCACTGTAAACAAATCCATGTGACATGCATATGCCATTGGGCTACAAAAATGAAACAAAGATATTCAAACTCTCTATGAGCAGCGAATAAGATGTATAGTTTGTACTTGCTTCCCTTAGTATATGGCTTGATTGCTTTTTGTCTTTGTGGCATGTGTGATCTCATATGTCCAGCTTTAAAAATTCATTTCTCTCGAAAAGAATGTTTGTGTAAACTATGCGGATAATCACATGTGTCCCTGCAGTTTTGTGATCTGCCACCTTAATACAATACTGCTCATCTGATGTCTGAACGTGTTAACATTCTACAAGTTTCATGTCCTGCACAACTTCATGGAACTGTCCATGGGTGTTGAAATATTTAGATAGCTCTTTACAGATCAGCATTCTGTCCTTGATCATCTCCTATTTGACTGTTTTCTTCAATTTTCTTATGAATTGACATGGCTTCATTACCTATTAGTTTCTTAAAATACAACATGATTCATTTACAGGAATATAACAGCCTACCTCATGATCACTGATTACTGCGCACTAGCTCCTTCGTTTTCCAACATGACTGGTCAATCCACTGCATAGTCCTTCTTGACTGTGACCCTCTCAGTGTGTCTTGTATAGTACACTTCTCCTTGATTTTATTTGGTCCAGTTGGGCTTCATACAGGAGATCCATTTAAGCATACAGCAGGAACTGCCTGACTCACACCTGTTAAACCATGTTAATCATGTTATAGAACTATACAGTGTGTTGGTACAACTAAGTATTATCAATAATTACTCTTTAATGATAGGGGTGTGTTTTATGACAAATTCCATAAATCAAGCATCACTTGAAATAATTGACATCTTTACTCCACACTTTAAAGGCTAAAATTTACAGACTGTGATTTGTAATCAGTCTGATCAAAACTAACATCTAGACATGGAAATTACTTTTACTACAATTAAATGTTTACAGAAATTATATACCTTATCACAACTATGTAATGTAATGTATCTTTCCTCATGTACAATGGAGCAGGTGTAACATGTACAACTTGGGATAACCAAATTTGTCCTGATTTCCAGGTCTATGTACAAAGAGCTACGTGTTATTTACGTGTTGGGACCTTAATTATGTATACAAGTGTGCGGATTAAGGAATTTTCAAATGTCCCCATGAACAGAGTTTAATACATTATCATTGTTTATAGAACTTTGCGTGGACGAGATCAAAGGAAAAAGTGTGCTTTAAATTTCATAAAGTACACTCTCAGCCGGCCAACAGTGCTTCATCGACCACAAAGAGTGCTTTATTGCACCACAAAGTGTGCTTTATTGTACCACAAAGAGTGCTTTATTGCACCACAAAGAGTGCTTTATTGAACAAATAAAGCACTCTTTGCGGTGCAATAAAGCACTCTTTGTGGGCAACAAAGCACAGTTGCCCATATGCCTTAGTTAGGGTCCGCAATCCGAAAAATCAACTTATCCCCTTACCATTGTGGGATGTTCATTGTGGTATCCCATTGCTTGATCCACCATGAAACCGGAGGCACGATTGTTGTCTTAACAGAAATATCATTTTCAGTATCTCACAAGGTGCATGATTTATTTTTAAAATTTCGTGCTCCACACAAAGGACCAGACGAAACTTGCTACTTAGCCAAATCGTATCCAGAGTTGTTGTAGTTGAAAACTACACACAGAAATAAGTAAATGGTTTGTTGGGTGCCCGGCACAGGGTTGTTTTCTTTGAAAAAACAGACAAAGAAATACGAAGTTTCGAATTCAAACTGCCCTACCACCCAGGGCAAGAGAAACCAACTCTTCCTCATAGTGTTTCGATACAGTTGGGTGCATAGTCTGTCTATGCTGTTAGTTTGGAAAAGATCTGAGACTTCTCACCATCTGGGTGACAAGCGTCAAACTTTTTTGCAGCATCAAAGAATTGTGTTGCGAATTCTACCCATTTCCAGCACTTCTGCAGCCACAACAATCATCAATTATAGACTAAAACCATGGCAAAAGATGTCCCTGAACGTTTGGTAATAGCGGTTGTCAATTATTATTTCATCCACACCTTCCACGCCTAGCTCGCTCTAAACTATGTATCAAGGGAGGCAGCAAAATCGTCCAAATTAAACTTCACCTCTAACACTCCACAGCAGCTTCAAATCTTCACTAGATCACCCTACATCACCATTATGCTGCAAAACATCCCAAAACAAACCAAAAAATGCACAAAATCTTTCATTTTTTATTCGAGCTCAGCTGGGTGGAGCTCTTGGTGAGCTGCTGGTATACTGCATCATATGAAATCACAGAAACACCAACTACTACTACTACCAAACGTTTTGAACCATCATTTATCATCATTCTAAACAAAATTAAGTGACCGGTGTGGCATTAGAAGTACCAGAAAGCACTTTGGTACCATTGAGAGAATCCCTTGAAATGACGCACAAAAATTTTGACGTTCTTCACCCAGATGGTGAGAAGTCTCAGATCCTTTCCAAACTAACAGCATAGACAGACTATGCATCCAACCTTATCACATCACTATGAGGAAGAGTTGGCTTTTCTTGTCTTGGCTGGTAGGGCAGTTTGAATTCGAAAATTCGTGTTTCGTTTTCTGCTTCTTGAGAAAAAGCAACCCTGTGCCGGGAACCCAGTGAATCATTTGCTTATTACTGTGCGTACTTTTTAACTACATTAACTCTAGATAATATCTAGCTAAGCAGCAAGTTTTATCCTGTTCTTTGTGTGGAGCCTGAAATTTAAAAAATAATTTTTGCATCTCACGAAATACTAAAATCGATAGTTCTGTGAAGACAACAACCGTGCCTCCAGTTTCATGGTGGATCTAGCAATGGGACACTACAATGAACATCCCACAAAGGTAGGGGGATCAATTTGTGAAAGTTGATTTTTCGGATTGCGGACCCTACCTAAGTGCAGGCTAATAGCCTGCGGGGATTACGCCAGTACAACTAATCACCCAAGCCAGAGAAAAATCCCGGCTGATAGCCTCGCCATGCTGAGTGATCAATCATCCCAGCCAATACGAGTTCTACCACTGGATTGCTTTTATAGACATACCTAAATGCTTCGATGATGGGTCAATGGGAGAAGGTAACATTGCTGTTACGTTTGTTAATGGAAAAGAACAAGTCCTGGAGATATCACGGAAATACTTCACCATGTGTCACAATAGAATTGATTGTGGGTTACGACCCAATCCTGCCAAAATACATGATGAACGTCTATCATGCCAAACTATGGTGAAATACACATGAGTTACTTTGTTGAACTAGTTCGTGTGCATTCAGGCTGCTAATAGTTCGTGCAACAAGTGTTAATTACGAGTCCTAGTGTATGGTGAAGCTACATGACTAGAAAGTTCCATAAATCATTTAAAGCATAGCCTTGCTCGTGCTATATGAAAAATAAAGCACTTGGCCTTGATGATAATAAAGCACTTGGCTTTGCCTCGTGCTTTATTAGCATCTCGGCCGTGCGCCTCGTGCTTTATTTTTCATATAGCACTCACAGCTATGCTTTAACATACAAAATATTATTTTCACAACTGACTTCACCAGATGCTAATACATGTAACAATGAGGTTGTGTCAGCTACTCCCACAGTACAATCACGTGTTACACACATGTCCTTCATGTGATAACAAACGCGACACTCCTACTAATCGTATTATGTAACGATGTGTGTTCTGCAATGGATACCCCCATTTGCAGGCAACTGAGCCATCTTCTCACAACACCAAGAATAGATTCTTGTCTATACTGATAACAATACACAGAATAATTCATGTCTGAGTTTGAGTTTTACTTGTATACCATGTAAGGAATCTTTACAATGTGGACACGGTTAAATTGCACAGTCAGCATTTAATGTGAAGCACTGATATGGTTTACTGGCCAGGTATAGAGGAGAGACTTGTTTATCAAGACACACGATAGTGTGATATGCGACTAAGAAAACTGGCAGGTCACACCACATGTATAATGACAGGAAGAAAGAAAACACAATTTTCATGCCTGCATAGCTGTTCTCCAAAGAACATATCATTTCTACATTATAGCTGTCAACCAGGTAGGGTAGGCCACAACGTACACAGAACTGTTCCAGCTCTGCATTGAACAAATCTTGTACCTTCAGACCAAAAACCTTTGTCATAAAGACAAGTTCACTATAAAAGTTCTATCATACGCTACCCTGTAGGCTGTGCAAATTCCATTGGGGCTGTGTGTGCCTGCACAATTTATTCACTCATAACAAAATGTTGTAATTATAATTCTTGTTGCAGTCATCTGACCAATTAGTAACTCCATTACATCACATGATCACTTGTGGTGGACCACACCATAATAATTGTGTAGTGTGTCTCTAGTGAACACAATAGCAGGGATACTGTAATATAGTATGGACTAGCTTCATATACTGAACTATTTGCTGTTAGAGTTAACAAGTGATGGTAGTAGGGTATGGGTGTGAAAAGAACATTAGAAATATCTGACAAGTTAACATCACGATCTAACTATTTTTTTTCATGATCTAACTTAATAATACCATATAGGGAGAAAGTTTCGATGGGCAAGACTTTTGCAGATTTGTGAAAATTTCCTCACGAATGTGCTGCTAGCTGTGATGACTATTTGTCCGGATTGGTTGATGTGTCACATAAGTCAATTTGCTTAACGACATGCAGCAGTCCAGCTTCTTTCATGAGCCACACTCACATATTAGATTGTGCATCACTGTTTGTAACTAGCCACACTCATTTAGTAAAGTGTGTTGCAGCAGTTTGAAGGCATGCACGAAGCCATATGCATTCAGTGTGTATGCCCAATGTAGAGCCACACCCACTTAAATCAATTGTCAGATGCCAGTGTATGTACACATCACAATCATTGTGAGCCATGCCCATTTATCAACGAATTTGCATTGTTTACATGCATGGCTAAGCACTTTTAGTGGGCTTGCATCCACTGCAATAACCAAGAATAAGTTTGTTTGCCTCCTACCACGAACCTTTTTCCCATTGAAACTTTTCCCTTATATGGTAGATGACACAGTACATAATGTCATGAAATAAAACCACACACACACACACACACACACACACACACACACACACACACACACACACACACACACGGGGCGAGATCAAAGGAAAAGTGTACTTTAAATTTCATAAAGTACACTCTCAGCCGGCCAACTGCTTCATCGACAACAAAGAGTGCTTTATTGCACCGCAAAGAGTGCTTTATTGCACCGCAAAGAGTGCTTCATTGCACCGCAAAGAGTGCTTTATTGCACCGCAAAGAGTGCTTTATTGCACCGCAAAGAGTGCTTTATTGCACCGCAAAGAGTGCTTTATTGCATCGCAAAGAGTGCTTTATTAAACGAATAAAGCACTCTTTGCGGAGCAATAAAGCACTCTTTGTGGGCAATAAAACACAGTTGCCCACGTGCTTTAGTGTAGGCTAATAGCCTACGGGGCTCGCACCAGTACAACTAATCACCCAAGCCGGCGAAGGCTGATAGCCTCACTGCACTGAGTGATCAATCACCTCAGCCAATATGAGTTTCACCACTGGATTGCTTTTATAGACATACCTAAATGCTTCGATGATGGGTGGGAGAAGGTAACGTTGCTGTTACGTTTGTTAATGTAAACAGACAAGTCCTGGAGATATCACGGAAATACTTCACCATGTGACTCACAATAGAATCGATTGTGGATTGCGAGCAAAACCTGCCAAAAGACGCAATGAACGTCTACTATGCCAAACTATGGTGAAATACGCATGAGTTACTTTGTTAAACTAGTTTGTGTGCGTTCAGGCTGCTAATAGTTCGTGCAACGCTTGTTAATTACGAGTCCTAGTGTATGGTGAAGTTCAGTACACGACTAGAAAGTTCCATAAATCATTTAAAGCATAGCCGTTTGCCTCGTGCTTTATTAGCATCTCAGCTGCGCGCCTCATACTTTATTTTTCATATAGCACTCGCGGCTATGCTTTAACATATACATAATGCAATCCAGAGGTCAAGTTGTTAACTGTTAATGTAACCAAGTGTACCATTTAAAAACTATCAAAATTCTAACCTATACTTACACATGTTAAGATTTTGGTAATAGCCAAATGACATAATGCATGTGCACCAACAGTAAAATTTCTTCAAACACATTACAAATTCTCACACACTTGTGTGGCTATACGTGTTTATTTGGGCAGCTGTAACAGCAGCCCAACTAACACTTACTTTGTGCCTAGTCCTTATAAGGAACAGTGGGTAACTGGCCAGTTGACCACATGAACTGGACAGAGCACCACAAGCAAGAGGTACCAGTACACCGGGATCTTGTAAACCCTCCTTCCTCAACCACATGTTCTATGCCTATAGCAGAAGATGTACAAGTGATAAGTGTGAAGCATATGTCCTACACACATGTATACTAGGAAATCATATAAACACATTATAGTGGCTTCTTTTGGAAATGTATTCCCTTAGGACATCCACGTTTCCATAACAACATGAATAGAAGTCTGATAATGTAACTTGTGAATTGAAATAGAAAATGGATACTGGGTGTGTAAATACATAACTTTACCGACTTCAATATGATGACAACACACCTATTGAAGTTCTCGTAATTCTAGCAAACAAATAAGTGTTGGCAATTACCAGTTGATGATAGTAAATTTATCCTCCTTATCTATTGTTAGGAAGTATGTATACCATCAATACATTGTATTTCCTTCATTACAATGTAATATACTCACTCACATACACACCATTGGATACACACTACAGTTGGATATGTACATTGTTAGGTGTTCAGTAAACACATCATAAACTGTTCATCTAATCATTGTCAAAATGAAGTACGTAAGTAAAAAATAAAAATGAAAGTGACACTCCAGAATACATCAGGTTTCATCTTAGCTACCACTACATAGATACAGCTCTATGACATTTAGTAATGATAAAATGATGCCATATCAAGCTCATGAGAATTTGAAAATTGAAGTAAAACTTTAAAAATAATTCCCACATCACAGGAATGTATAAATTACATACACCTACACACGTAGCAATGATTTCCTAAGCTGGTAAACTATTGTTCCATTCATTGTAACTTTCTACAGTAAAAAAATTAACAAAGTATTCAAATTTATCTAATTAACTCGTACCAGAATTCACTGCAAAAATATTCATTGACAGCCAAACAAAGGAAGGTATACAACATGATTGATTTCATTATTAAATTTGTTTAGGCTAGTAATTTGAAATGAAAAACAAGCATAATTTACTTACTTAACCATATTTGGGTAGTACGTGACCAGATTTGGAAACCATCTATTGAGATACCGAGTAACACTAGTATAAAATGGTTGTAATATCTGGCTAACAATTATGCCTTAAGTCTGGTGACCATTCATTTGGCATACCACACAATTTTTAATGGAGCTGGTTATCACATCCCCACTCCTGCGTGATCACATGCAATACACCAACACTCATGAAAAATCTCCATCTAAAATTCTAAAATTGTAGATGTTGATTGTACTCCAGATGGTCTAAAAGGCTTCAACTTCAGTCAAACATTTTCTAGTGTGGCTGACAGGGTTGGTACATTACATTCAGCCATTTTAAATATACCACATATATCTACAACTACATCCATGAGGTTGGTTGTGTAAAATTATGTGGTTAGTAAATTTCATATAGTACTGTTTACAAGCAATGGTTACTAACTTCAAAACTATTATCAATATTACAATAATGAATCATAAACACAATTATATTTGTATTTCCTTCTTCCCAGGCTGGATGACTACACTTCCTGTCACTCCTACCATTGGTTGCTGGAGTTACCAGTGACTGTAGCATTTGAAAGACATTGAATTGTAAGCCTGAATTTTTATCACCTTTTGATTTGTGCTAAGATAGGTAATCTTAAAGGTTGACACTGTTCAGGATGTGTGGCTATACTCTTTTTGAGATAATTACTTTATTAATTCCATGACTGCATTTTTATATACAAGTAGTCAGTTGTGCATCAGAATTGCTGAGAAGCATTCAACTGGAAAGATAAGAAGTAGACCATTTAGACAATATACTAATATTCACAGAAAAAATTGGAATTTTCAACTAGAGTAGGGACCATGACACATCGATAAAAAGTACTGAAACAAGCTGGAGTAGTGCACGATATTAAATCACAGTAAAACAATATGAAGTGTTATATCCCTACTGTGCATGCATATCCATTATGGTAATCTTGAGCACAGTAGGGATATAACACTTCTTATTGTTTTACTGTGATTTAATATCATGGACTACTCCAGCTTGTTTCAGTACTTTTTATGGTTTTGTTATGGTCCCTACCCTAGTTGAAAATATGTAATTGTTTGTTAAAATTTTTTTTGTAAATAATTATTATGACTGGTGAACCCACGCATACCGCATCTAAAATGGTGCCGCTCGTCCCAATTATCGTCTGAAAAGTGAAGTATCCATTATGCTTCGTTGTCAGCTATGTTCAACACGTTACGCAGCATTTCGAATCAAGAACTGTTCGAAAAGCACCTCTGCAATCCATGCATATACCGAAAGAAAGAAAGAAATGGTGCCATGCGCCCCAGTTATATTAATTATCATCTGAAAAGTGAAGTATCCATTACACTTCGTTGTCGGCTATGTTCAACCTGTTACACAGCAGTACAAATCAAGAACTATTTGAAAAGCACCTCTGCTATCAAAATAGCCACTATGACAAATACAGACGACTTCCGCTACAAAGGGAAGCCATCATGTTCCATCACCAAATCAACACTTTTTGCTGTCAGCAAAGATGAATGGGACACAAAGAAGGACACTGGTAAGTCCATGAAGAATGCATTGTATGTACTGCGGTGTTCCAAAAGGCACCTGTCGGGCTGAAGTGATGTTGAACAGTGAAAAAATCAAGCCCGTAGCCTTAGCCGTTATTGAGTTACGCTTGCCTGAATGCATCAGTCAGTCAGTCAGTAGAAAATGCCGTAATTATTTTTAAATTTCTGTGGCAACTTGTTGAAAGCGTTTTGGGTTGATCTGAAAGCTTGTTTGGGCTTAGCTTCACCTAACCAATACTGCCTCTTCATTGTCAGGGGAAATTGAGGTTGCTTTTTGGGTGATATCATTTTGTGGGCCACGCCTACTCCTTTGTGGTTCCTACTGCTGAATCAATTAGTACATAGTCTAAGCTCTAAAACAACTTAAAAGCACTTTTGGTTTCAATGCTATTCCAACTAAAACAACAATCAGAGACCGTTAGAGCAGGCCACACTAAAATTGCAATAGTAAGGTGTAGCGACTAGCCAGACAATATTTTAACAACTCTCAGCAATAAAAAGCATGTTCTTCATATTCTATTCCTTTCCTGAAGTTCTATTGTAATTTCTTATCCTGTTCTTGTTCCTTTGCTATTATACTCATTTCCCAAAATAGTAGGTCTCTCCACCTCAGTTCCATATTGATTGGGCAACCTGAGTGAGCCCCATACTACCAAGAGATCTTGTCATTGTTCATCACAAGACAAAATAAGGATTAAATAAGCAAACCTTACAAGTTGTTAAGTGTCACAAAAGGCTGTAGTAATATCCCGAGACTTTGTCAATGCCATGGCAAAGTTGACGGTGTAGATAACTGGACTTTCTTATTTGTACTTGTCATTGTTCATAGAGAATGTTTAACGGAAGAGTTAATGAGATAGATTACTGCCTTGCCATTTTGCTCTGTTCATTAAGAACAAGATATACTCTATGATTAGGTATAACGGTTCATTGGAATGCGTAACAATAGTATCATAGAAGAGTTACCGAGATAGATTATTGCCTTGTCATATTTGGTATGCCAAGACTATGTTGCACGTGAATCATTTATGATAATGCTAGAAACACTGTGATACGTACTGATTACAGTGCTTGAGAGCGTAGGAATGGATGAATAAGAGAGTTATACAGAATACACAGTGAGATACAGAAATACCTGAGGTAAGATATGATGGCTTGGTGTGCCTGACCCAAAGAAGGAAGGATCTGAGAAACAAAGTTAGAGCTCTGGAATGATTATTGGATGATGTCTATGTGCTATGTAACTGTTATGTTTATGTCATAACATCAATTTAACCAGACCTGCTAACAACAACAATCTGATGGCGATACTTTAGTTAAAGCAAACCCAACAGAAATGATGGGTTTGTATGCCCGTTTCCACCAAGATTTTAAGCGACAAAATTACTGGAAGTAATTATTAGCCACAAACACTTTGAAATATATGTATTACATGCTCAATTTGAAATGGAGCGAACTGATTGGAGCCACCCAACACCAAAATATTTTGTACAGTTTCACCAGATCCTTTTTTGGGGTCGGGCGACTATCTACACTCCTGTCTACACTCTGAAATGATAATATGCAAATGTTTCATTTCAATCGTTATATTAGTGTAAACATGGTGCTAGCTATACATTATATCTAATAATTGCTGGCTGCCTTCTAACTCACTGCCTACACAACAAAAACAATTCCATACAGTCAGGAGGATACATATGGATATGTCTAAGCAATATACGTACATGTATAATTCAAGACATTTCAAGTCAAATTCACGCACAGGCTTGCCCCATGATGTTGATAACATCTGTATAGTAGTACAGAACACTTCTTTTGGTCATGTACATTACTCCTGGTGCTTATTGATAAATGACAAAAGACAAAGTCAGTAACAACACTCTGCCTATGTGTGCAATGTAAATGAATACAAAAATGGTAAGCAAAAGATGTGCCCATCTCACATACTGCAGGACCTTCCTAATAAGATGTATAGACTTGAGCTTACACACTCAAGTTTATGTAGCTGTAGTTTCAATATTTTGTTACACATCTCTACAGGTTTCAGTAATAGTAATCAATATGTGTATATTACCAGTATTGTTCTCACTCGAGGAGCAGACACAGCTATGCTCCTACACTATACACTCTACCTGTTAACAGTCACATGTTTACCAATTGTGAATAACTGTACTGTGTGTATATGATGTGTCCACCAAATAGATAATGATATTGTGTTCTTTACTTTTAGTTTCAGAGAGTGTTAGTCAGTCATACAATTCCACTGAGGTTATTATGGCTGCTGCTGCTGCTGCTACTGCTACTGCTACTACTGGCTTTCAAGTATCATATAGAAATACATATGTAATATGTATGGTAACTAACGGAGAACTCACTAACAGAGAACTCTTAGTAAAACAACAAGCCAGGAAATCTGAGGGGTGGATCTACATGGTGTAGCACAAAAGCTTAAGACATTAGTTGAGCAGGTGTTTTACAGTTCTATTAGATGTTGTACAGGATTACAGCAAATACCACAATGGTGGTAGTGAGTGATAGGTGGAAGTAGAGAGCAGTTAGAAGGAAGTAAACAATGACTATACTCAAGATACTCAATGTAGACTATTACCAGCCATACAATATTTTCAGTAAAGAACACTGTCAGTTTGTTTAGTAAAGGAAACGGATGCTTATCAACAAAGGATATTCCTGTTTATAGACAATTACACATGATATCTTCCAGGTCAATCATCTGGTGTGTATACCAGGAAATGTCATCCATCCAATAGTTGAAGAGGCAGTGTTTCAGCCATGTATCCATACCAGCGTATATGCTCTTAAATCTTGTGACAACTTTTGGTGTTTCTACTGACCAAATTAGGAAATCAATACATTAATGTGATCGTATGTACAGTGCAGATGATGCAACTGTAAATAATGTATATACATGTACTGCATATTATACCGAGAACATGAAACTCCATAGCAACCGACTTATACTGGAACAATACATCTAAAATAAATATATCCAACAAAAGCCTTACCTGGGGGAGTACTAGGAAGACTGCCATGCCTTAAAATTAATCACTTTAGCCACATAGAGAAATAGTAGACACCCTCAGACCCCCACATAAAGTCATGTGGTACTACATTGTTAAACATAATGTATTTATCATTGACAAAAACCTCCCAACAAGGTGTGTACAGATGGTAACTATCACGTATATCCCATTGTGAGCGAGTAAATGCTAAAGAAGCCATCCATAAGTGTATGCAGCTAAGATAGATACTGTGGGAGTTTACTGGAATATACAGAGCTCATGAACACCTAGCTCTATAATTTGCACCGAGACAGGATAATTTCTTGGAATGCAGTGGTGACGGTAGCGTATTGATTGTTTTCAAACAGTCAGTGAAGAAACCACAAACTGGGCATAGCCCAGGGCAGGATGTTCATCGGCACTTTTGATCCACCCAAATTACGCAGATAGCACAACGGGTTTCATCCTTTAATGGATGGTTTCCTTAATAAGGGAAGAGCAAATTAGCCATGTCAGCTCAAAGTGAGGGAAGTATCCCTGTAGAGTATAAACACAGGACACACACTCCATTGTAGAGTTGTCTAATATGTACATTGTATATATCTTCCTGTGGAACAAGTTCCTACTTTAAAAAGTTAACCCATGCATTCCACATTACAGTTGCAATAGAAAAGAAAAAATGGTACCAGGCGTACTGAACACGTACCCCAACTATCAATTACGTAAATAGCTAAGTGGCCATAATGCTTTGTTTTCAGCTATGTTCAGCCCGTTACACAGTACAAACAAAGAACACTAGCAGAAGGATATCTGTAATCAATCCAGTCACAACGAAAAACTCGGATGATTCCTGTCAAATATAAGGAAGCTATCACTCAGCGAGCTACTGCGAATCAACACCTTGTGCTGTCAGTAAAGATAAATGGGACACAAAGAAGGATACAGGTAACTCCATAAAGCATACATTGTACGTACTGCAGTATGCCAAAAAGGCACCTGTCTGGCTGAAGCAATGTTGAACAGTAAAAATCAAGTTTGTAGCCTTTGCCGTTATTGAGTTACGCTTGTCTGAAGGCATCAGTCAGTCAGGCAGCCAGTAGAAATTAAAAGAAAAAAAAATTCGTAGCAACTTTTTGGAAGCGTTTCAGGTCACACTGAAGGAATTTTTGGACTGCTAAGGTGCCATGAAGGTCTGGTGATATTTTTTGACCAGAAAAGCCCACTGAACATTCTGCAGTATGCCAAAAGGAACTTATTTGAACTGAAGTGATATCTAACAGTGAATATGTAGCCACTAAATAACCTTCGTTATTCTATTTTGTAGCAATTATTGGAAAAATGCGTCCAGATCACACTGATTAAACCTGTGAAGGCACTATGATGGTAATGTGAGGCTGTCAACATTATATTTCCTTCGTATAGTTAAGCAGAAAATTTGATTGATGGGAGAAATATTTGGTAAATTTAACAACATGCTTAAGTGACGAATATAAATTAGATGGTTTCTCTTGCTTGTAGAGGCCTTCGCTAATTATGAATGTACTGCATATTCAAGATTTTCAGCGATCGTGTCATGAAGGTCCAAGCCACCTTGAGGGGTAACTTTGAGTACTATAGCTGCATCCTTACCATAAGTACAACAGTAGCTATCTGGGATACATCAGTAAGAGAGTCACCCTTGCAGTTGTCTCTGGCTGTAATATACAGTACTATCATGTTGTATGATAAAGTGAACATGTATTACTTATTTATTCTATTTTATTAAAGCTTTACAGCACAAGTGCTGAAGGTCTGTAGGACACCTGGTCCTACAGCCTGCTCAAAGACATTAGATACAAAGACATTAGCTACATAAGGTGTGTTTGAAAAGTTGCAGGAAGGAGAAAAAATTATCATCTCAATAATGAGGTAATTATCATATGCTGTGCTGTATATTAGGTTGCATTTTCTCACAAAATAATGTTGTGAATGTCAGTTTTGCCATCAGCAGCCCTGACCTTAGTTTGCCATGGTAAGCAGCTAGCTTCGTACCTATCTTCAATAGCAAAGTAAACATGATACAACACTAGTCTACCATTTGAACATTAATATGCTGTACACTGTATGTGCTTTCTGTGGCGTAATTACAATCATAAATCCAACATAATACATCTTATTTTATAAAGTACTTTATCATGAGTGTAGCATTGCAGTATCAGTCAAGAAGGCATTTTAAAATAAATGAGGATGGCTAGATGCCATGTAAAGAACTCTTTAACCGTCTTTCTGAAATCTGAAATACAAGGCTGGGATACTTATCAAGCCGTCTGCTGTGTTACGTAGTCAGCAGGTCTCATCTGTATCAACTTGTAATAGTACCATAAGTAACCATTGCTGTGATGTGTAACATATGGTGACCACATCAAAAGAAAATACTACATCAGCCCCAACTATTAAGTAAACCACTTTGTTTTAAGCTGTTCAGCCTGTTACATAAAATTGCAAACATAGATCAGTGTTGTGGTTTCCAACTTCTTGTAATTATAAGCACCATGTGCTAATACTGTTTCTGTAGGCACGGTTCTTGTCTAACTAACTAGTGGATGTTGAGTTGTATGTGTGGACATGCTCAAGCTCCTGCGTGTGTAGACGACTCTGCCACATTCACTTAAACCACTGCAGATGTACATGCTCATACATGCACAATGCTTTGTATTTTCAAGAACTTGGAAAACTATGTTACAAATAGCATCTCTGTAATCCAGTCACTATGAAGAATACAGACGGTTCCTGTTATAAACATGATAGTACATATATAAGCAGATGTAAGCAATAATGTGCTACTGCTAACCAACACCTTACACTGTCAGCAGAAAGAAATGGGACACAGAGGAGGACAACGGTAAGTCCATGATGCGTACATTATTTGAAAAATCAAAGTTTCAGAGAACTGTCTTGCTGCAGCTGTGGGGACTATGCTCAGTAGCTTGCTATCTATCTTCCAATGTTGGCTACATCTTCGTCAAAATAAGTTGTGTAGGTTCACTGGTCTTCTCCGTGTATCTGTTGGATCTCTTTAGCTAGTCATATTTGGTGAGTTCAAATTTGAAAATTTCTGTGAAAATTCGTCAACCACTAAACCTTTAATTCCCTGTCAAATTATCTGCTTATATAGTACTTAGAGCATACACTTGTATAGTTGATATGGGAAGCCATAATGATTCATTAAGTAGTTAAGAACTAATTAAATATTAGATGATATAATCCAAGAGGTCATGGGATACAGACCCATAGAACAATGGGAAAATAAACATCTTAAAATAAACATCTTAAAATTGTTTTTATCCAGAATCACATCTCACAGGTTTTAAAAGAGTGATTCCCACCAAATCCCAAATGGTTAAAAGGTTCCAAACAAAGGAAACAATAACAACCATTACATCACACACACTCTCAAACATACAGGTGGTACATATCCCATGATTATTAAGATTCCTAGTCATGTATTAATTTTCCTTTTCAAATTGATCGTTAAAAACATTATTTCTGATATATGATGGTTGAATATTATCAGGAGCTTATTAGCCGCCGAAGGTGGCGAAGGAGCATGAAACTTACGCTGCCTGCTGGGTGCCATTGAAATCCAAATTCATTAGCGATTAGTTTCCATATAAGGAAAGTAAAACGATGCCGTATACTAATTGTGTGCGACACCCGTAGCAATTTATTTTAAAAACGTGACGTAATTTGGATTGTGATGGAACCGAGTTTCATGCTCCTTCGCCGCCTTTGGCGGCTCATAAGCTCCTAATATTATACATTCACATGGCTCATAACAATGTCCATACAAACGTAGGTGTAAAACATATGTACAAAGATAAAATTTATATTGACAAGATGGTGTCTAACTTTCTTTCACACCAGAATTCACTACGTTAATCCTATAAACAAGAGCTTGTAGAGAAGAACACAAACTGTCATCTACTGACCACACACACAGTTAGGCCATACAACATTTTCCCTGGTAGTGTGCACAAGTTTAGGTAAGTAATTACATTGTGAAATGTTTATATGTTAAAGGTAAACTGAAACCAAACAACAGTCAGCTAGTCTCATGAGAAACAAAGAGTTAAACTATTATAGTTTAAGCCATCAAGGAAGGGTATTACCAAAATTTCAGTGGCTTCCAATAGCATTAATAACAATGTCATTAGTAACTATTGGATTTTACATACACCTGTAGTGTATTTGATCTGCAAAACAAATGTCCATACTGGGAGTATATGATAGTCAATACACAGGTATCAACACACCGGATATTGTATGCTTTGTAACACCTTTAAAGGAATCACAAAGGAAAGATGTTTTAGTTTTAAAATTACTAAATTTACATGCATCAGGGTTACCCTCATTGTTCTAAGAGGATAGCTAGTCAGGGCCTGTCAGGGATACATGCAGATACGTATCTGTAAAGAAACCATACACAATAAGTTTTCTACTGATAACTACTCCTTGCAAATACTGCAATTATTAACAAATGTGTGCACAGGCACAAAAGCAAAGCCTCCGGCTCCCATGTGAAACACCACTCTCCAAACAAACCAGCACTGGGATGCCTGTGCACCACTCAGGCACTTGAGCCTTGTGCAGGCAAATCCTCCCAACTAGTAACCTGTAGGAGGACTGTCCAGGTCTAATGCAGAGAGGTTGTGGATCCTGAAGTTCCACAATAACCCCAACATCCCTAAGTGAGAGTCAAGTGTCTAGAGCATCGACCTGGTATGCCAAATTGGTATTGTTGCTTCCTTGAGCAAGAAATTTTACTAACATTGTTCCAGTCTACTCAGCTGTATAATGGGGATATGGTGGCCTTGTGTTAACTGGGGAAGTACCAACACAGAAGTACCAACACAGAAGTACCAACACAGGTGTAACATCAATGGGTACCTGGGGAAGCACACACACACGCACACACACACACCCACACACAAACTACACATTAAGTACCAAACAGTACAAATTACTTACTTCATAAATGGCAAGATCAATTCCAGCATAAGGGATGATGCCTATCAGACTGGGCAATATTCCTCTATATAATGCTAGGGGACCTTCAGACTTCACCACACTTTTCATACAGTCAGCCATTCCTCTATACTGGCCTGTACTACACAGTGCCAACCTGGTCTTCATCACCTGGGGGTGAATTATACAGAGTTCAAAATCACAAGTGATGGTTAACACTGGACTTATGATATGGTACCACTCAAATGTAACGTTGTCTCGTGCAAGTACGAGTAATTAAAAAATGAGCTAATTAAAGGGTGTGGCACTTGTTTCGCTTGCATGCATTTATCCCAGATGAATACTCGCAAGCGGAATGGGTGTCACGCTAATTACTTAACTTGTTTTTTAATCGCTTGTACTCTTACGAGACGACATTACATTTGAGTGGTACCGTATGTACTTATGTAAATATGTTACATACAATTTGACAAGAATTATGGCACACATATGTAGGAGTTGTATATATTAAATTTCTGCAGGTACACATTCCCACTTAGGCATTGCTCAGGATTGGACAATTTGTGTTGGCTGTGAGCACTAAATTTTAACACTGTTGTAAAGTTACAAATTAGTATTATTTATAAACATACATCACCACAATAATTTGCCTCTCCCATTAGGGAATGTATTAAATCAGTTGTTAGTAACTATTAATACAAACATGAAGTAGAAAGACTTACTCAACCTCTCCCAATTGGGAATGTACAAATTGTTGTTATGACAACAACCACTATACTAAGGTGTGGTTCTTTGTGATCATGTACTACTTGATCATCATAATAAGATGTGAGCAGATGTAATAGCTCAAGTGAGATTTAATATATCATTTGGCCAAATACATGTGCACAGCTATGTACCACTTTTAACAATAAACACGATCATATATATGTCGTATGTTAAAATACAAAATGTTGTGTCATAAAGTGACAATGATGAAGTGTTACATTTGTTGGTGGAACTTGTGACACTACAATTAGCAGCCAATTCTTTAATACGACCATCCCATTACACATCCCGAACATATGTAGCTAGTGTGTGGGTAGTGTCTGTTATATTTTTGGCTTACCCTTCCTACCTACGTCTTGTCACTGTCAGTTTGGGACTCAACTCACAAACATGTACCCTTTGTGTAGAATGTCAGTGGATGATTTTTATTGTGCACAAAATATTCAGTACACCAACATGAGGAGAACATTATGGTGTGATGCAGTAAGTGATACTGAACCAGAACTCAGCTGACTAGCAAGCACAACTACACAATAAGTAGTGCTGTGCAATATTTAGATTTTAATTGATACAATATCGATACAATAATTAGTAAAATATTCAATTTCGATATGTATTAGTTGCATGAGTGGACTAATTGTGTGGGGGGATGATATTTATTAAATACAAAATTTTCACTGAAACCATTGCATACAAGCCTAGGAAACTGGTAGATAAGCTTTGAAGGTGTAGAACTAGTCTCATACACACCAAAAGGCTGCAGCTTTATTGCAAAACATTTTGATAGATATTAAAATCAGCAATTTCAATATCGAAATACAATACAATAACAATATCAAAAAATTATCGTGATATTGATAATTTTTCAATATATTGTACACCACTAACAAATAGACAAAACATCTACTAGGGTTTGCTTACTGTACTTTCATACTGAAATATGTTAGCCAAAGCATATGTGTACAAATCATACAGTATGGTAGTACTGTATCATACAGTGTGTGTATTAGGAGGTTCGGGTTTTCTGGCCAAAAATATCACCAAAAAACCAGCTTCACAATACTATCCTGGCACCTTGGCAGTATTGGTTAGGTATAACCAAGCCTAAAAGTGCCTTCAGCATGACCCTAAATGCTTCTAATAAATTGCTACAATTAAAAAAAAAAAAAATTATTCAATGGAATTTTCTACTGACTAGCTGCCTGCCTGGCTGCCTGGCTGCCTGCCTGATGCCTTCTAGCAAGCGTGCATTTTACATGTTGTGGTATGCCAAAACGCATGTCTTGTGATGAAGCGACATTGAATCAAGTCTGTAGACTTAGCCATTATAAAGTTACGGTCACATCATGGACTAACCTTTGTCCTCCTTTGTGTCCCATTTCTTTTTGCTGAAAGCTTAAGGTGTCGATTCGTGGTAGCGTGATGCATGGCTTCCCTTTGTTTGCGGGAATCATCCATAGTTTTCATGGCAACTGGATTGATCGCAGAGGCACTTCTCATACCGTTCTTTGTTTGTAGTGCTGTATAACTGAAAGTGAAGCGCAATGGACACTTCACTTTCGAGTCAGTAATTGGTAACCGGGGTGCGCGTTCAGACGAAAACCTGCACCATCCTTTCTTTTGATGCAGCATGCATGGATTCACCAGTCATAATATTGTTACAAATAAAGTAAACACACAAGCATAAGAAAAAATTAGGAATTTTAAGTTTGATTAGGGATCATAGAAAAAAAAGGGGAAACAAGGGAGGTCGCCTATACCTGTAGATATACTAGTGCAGATATACTAGCGAACTTTAAATCCCTAATTCAGTCTATACCCATGACTGAATTAGGGATTCAATGTTCATTGCAGGTGTAGGTGACCTCTCTTGTTTTCCTACTCTTTTTTCTTATGATCCCTAATCAAACTTAATTCCTAATTTTTTCTTGTACTTGTATCATATAGGTAGATAGGTAGGTAGTTGTACATGTGAAAATCAGTCATGTTGGTACACAGAATTAGTTTGACCATATCAACTACCTAGTGTATTAAACATTTTTATTTTAAAGGTTAACTGCAAGCTCATAAGGGTGCAGACAGGCACACTATTTATTCTCCAAATTAAACTAAAGCTATCAATAATCCTGGTCACCTGATCCAATACATTGTATAGTGATCATCTAACAGACAAGGTACCCAGTGATGTTCAACACAGATGTAACCCACTTTCATGACCTCAGGACTAGTTCGGTTCTGTGGTTAATACACTTCAAACTTGAAGTGATTGGTCCAGTGTTATAATACTAGTGGAGCAGATGTCTCTGGTGGACCAGTTCGGCTCAGACTCTAACTTTTTAACATAATGTCTGTTAGTGCATACACATTGTACAAAGATATAACTGGTCATAACACAGTCTAACTACCGTATAGCGGGATATTTTCGAAGCAGAAAATTTCACACAAGAAGCAAGATCTGGATTTCAAAAGATTTTAATTTCGAAGAGTGCATATTTTGAAGTCTGGATGGATTTCAAATAAAAAGAAATTCGTGTCACAAATTATGAAGATGCGTGAATGTTTGCCAAAAACTGACTTACTGATGGAATAATCCCCATCCCTGTGCACTGGAGAGAAGACTGAGGGAGTCTCGAGTAGAGTAAATTCACTGGCGCAATCATGCTCGATCAGATTCTAGAGCAGACGGCATCAATTCTCATTCTGGATTACCTGTTTTCTGGTTATTGGCACAGTAATAATACAGTTTACCCATTATCATCAGTAACACTGAGCTAAAACAAGTGAATCGCCGAAAGTTCAGTGGATCGTTGCTTTCACTTGTGGGAATTTATTTTCGAAGAACAACCGGACGTGGGAATTTATTTTCGAAGAGAAGGGCCTCTTCGAAATATCCGAAAATTAAAACCTTTCGAAAATTACCACCTATACGGTACTAATCAGATCATAAGGTGTATAGATGTATGATGGGTGTAGTATCTTTATCATGTCCTATCACTTCATCTACTTCCTCTACCTGATGGGTATGTTTGTAGTATCAGTTACCAACTGGTCATTGACTATAATAATACTACCCTGGTACATAGAAGCCATTGAATGAACATTTGACAATCAGATTGTAAAGAAAAACAATTGCTAGAATAAGAGTTTGCATTTAAGACAAATTAGCTTGACCTATTCAGTGAGTGTGTGAAAGTTTTTGTGTTTCTTAATATCCAATTAATGTTCGTTATGATGGGCTTGTAGGGATCTCATCGGAACTCTGTGTGTGTATGTGTGTGTAGTGTCTGTATGTAGTGTGTGTAGTGTCTGTATGTAGTGTGTGTGTGTGTGTGTGTGTGTGTATGTGTGTGTGTGTGTGTGTGTGTGTGTGTGTGTGTGCGCGGCGTACGTGTGTTTAGTATACAAGTAGTAGTATTAAGTATCTTTGCACTTGGTATGTACTCCATGGGGAAGCGTGTTTATCTACCTACATACGTATATATCTACAGCCAGTCAACTGTACTACTACTAGATTAATGTACGTGTGTCTCATGTCCCATCACTTACAATTTATTATTTCCATTGTCATGACCTGTTGAGACCGTAAACCATTAATTCATCCGTGAACATGTTTGTATGGTATTGCGTCATAATAGTATACATATGTACATACATACGTATGTATGTACATCTGTAATGTATACATGTACATACACAATATGTGGCGTGAGTTTATTGAGACTACAAGGGTGTGCAATTAAACTGATTAAAACTCGTCTTGCTTTAATTTGTGTTTATAAGACACTACCAAAATGGGAAATCAAAAAATTACCAATATGCAGGAAGGTTGCAGTTAAGTGGATTGCGTATAATGATAAAGTCACTCCCAAAAGTGCTACGCAATAGACTTCAAACTACAGACGTTAATGGAGTTACTGACCCGACCTAGTGACACCTGAGAGAGACAAAGATGGTACTTAATGGCTTCAGGATTACTACTGTATGTCATGTAAACACTAGTGGGTTGATGTTTAATTTATTTCTACTCAACATTTGTAGTTAATGTACTAATTGTAACAAAGAAAGGATGAGAAATATAACAACCAAAACATGCGCCAAATAATTATATACTACACTCTCAAACATTGCCAGCATTATTTTGAAAAACAATTTAAGGACAATCAGTGAGAACATGATGAAATGGTCTCAGCACTTAGTATGCACACACAGTGAAACCTTATTAATAGAGCCATCAAAAATTGGCCTCAATAATAAAGTGGCAAGGTAATGAAGCTGTCATGGTAATCCTTGTAAGGATATCATGTTATACCTTTACCGTATAGTAAACAACTTTGGTGGCGAATTTGGCGAATAGCGTTTAATTCGTCAAACTTTTTTTCGCCAACTATTTTAGATGATCACATGAGCACATTGAGTGACCAAGTTGAGTTGACGTTGAGAGATGATGAAGTCGATCCTTCAATATTTTAAGCCGGTACCCGCCAAAGAGAAGAAAGAAGACATTGTTTTATCTACTGCATGGACCGTTAAGTAGCAGAATACCACCAGGTGTAATCAAAGCGGCTAATGAACGAGTGTCACCTGTTACAACCTGAGTTGACACCTTGTCGTTATCGTACAGTAAAAACTTTGGCGAATATTATTTCAATCGCCAAAGTTTTTTTCCGTCAATTTTTTTAACAGAGGGGTTTCACCACACTTTTTTACTGCCAAAGTTTTTTTCTATATGGTAGTTGACATCTGATAGAAATTATTACACAAAAAGGAGTCTTGGCACTGTGGGACTTGTATTAGAAGAGAAGCCTGGCTGACTAAGTTGGAATTATTAGCCATAGGAAGATCATATGTATATTATAAGAGGTGGTTTAAGTAAGGTTCCTCATTGTACACTAAATCACATCCACATAACATGACTCATAGAGTACATTTGATGACATCATATTATAGCTAGTTGACGACCATGCTATGACTTCCAGGAAACTTGTAGATATAAAAATGGGAAGAGGAATTGCTGAAAAAAGCCACACAACAAGATGAGTCACTGGTGTGGTAATGTAAAACATAAATCCTTATTTGGACACTCCCGTTAAGAAGTGTAAATTACATAATGTGCTTCATTCATCATTTTGAGTTAATTGAGTCAAAATATTGATTTGTGTTTTACATTATCACCATGGTGATCCTTCTTGTTTCGTGGCTTTCTTCAGTGATCCTTATTGCCCTTTTAAAATTGCTAATTTCTTTATTCATCTAATTTTTGTACTTTTTATTAATTCATTATTGACTCGTAATTTGTTTTATTCAACAATTTGCGTTCTATACATACGTACAAACACAAGAAACTGACTGAATTGTAATGTGTATACAGAGTCTCTTAATAGGAGCTAAATTTACATTTTTTAAATAGCTATAAATTTATGCATGCTCAGATAGCCTGACTGCTTTATTAGAGTATTTTAATTGCCCATGTACAGTAATCACAGAATGAAAGTGAAATGGATCAATATGCAAGTCTGTGACTGATGTTTTGATTTTGTTTAGAATGAAAACAGCCTAAACCAGACACACAAAAGATTATACTTAGTGTTGGGTTTGCTGGTGTGGGCTGCTTGTTGCTAATGAAATCTGTTCTACTAAACAGCTTAATCTAAGCTGAAGACTTTGTTACAAGGCATTCAGCAAGGCTCGCTACTTTTTATCCCGGGATTGTCATTGTAAACTTCACTATGCTAGTGAACCAAAACACATGAGTGATCCCTATTATGAACCCACTATATTGTGGTCATGATTATGTACTACACCAATAGCCTATTAGAGGATTCTGGTCAATGTTTTTCTTTCTTTGTGAGAAAGTGCAAATCTCCATGATTCCTAATATACACCACTACTGATGTGTATCACATGTACACACTAGTACTGGTCGATGGTGCAATAATACTATAAGATGACTAGTAATGAAAATACCACAACGCAGTAATGTAGTACTGACTTACCTGGTGTGTATTTGTATTGTTGTTTTAAAAAAATATTTATTTGGATATTTAATTCCCACATCGTACAAATCTGAGCAGTATTGGCCAAGCCCTCAGAACAACTCCAACAAGTTTCAATGGAACTTTAAAAACTTTTCCTATTTAACTGAATTTTCTACTAACTGACTAACTAATTGATGGCTTCAGCCAAGCATAACTCGACAATACATACAGCTACGGGCTTGATGTTTTCACTGTTCGACGTCGCTTCATACCGAGATGTGCCTTTTTGCCAACCGCAGTACGTACAATACACACATCACGGACTTACCTTTGTCCTCCTTTGTATCCCAGTTCTTTTCACTGACAATGACAATACAAGGTGTCAATTAGCAGTAGTGCAATACGGCTTCCCTAGCTGTAGCTGTGGTGGTAGCTATTACACCTATCACCCGTATTTTCTGTGGTGACTGCAGAGGCACTTTTCGTATTGTGCTTTGTTTTCATTGCTGTGTAATGGGTGTAATGGGCGGAACATCGCTGAAGACAAAGCGCAATGGCCACTGCACTTATCAGTAATTGACCGTTGGGGGGCACTTTCAGATGCAAGATTAAATTTATGGTAAGCCTGACACCATTCTTTCTTTTGATGTGGTATCTGTGGGTCTGTAGGTTCATTAGTCATAAGTATGTTATTTCAGGACATGTCTCAGCTACTGTACCTTAACTTTTGCTTTAAAATAAAGGGGGGGGACTTGTCAAGGGGGAGGAGGGAGAGACAGTTTATCAAGGAGGGGAAACCATCCCATCCCACCCCTCCCCAAGCCCGGAGCCCTACAAAGCTTGTCCTCCAACCGTGACTATATATACTTAAAACCGGAATTGGTGGAAACAGTAGAATCATCATTTTTACTATAGATTATGGACAGCTCAAGAGCACTAGCACTATACAAGTACCGTATGCACAGAAATTTTCACAGTGCGTAATTTTCACAGATTTTGCAGTTAACACAGCAATCATAAAAATAAAATCCATGAAAATTTCACAATGGGCTACTATATATATATGGAATCTCCCAGTTGGAGAGATGGTGAATTGCGGATAATTTTGTCTCGTGTTGTGCTCATGGTGCTAAGCTGCAAGGAAGACATGATTGATGCTCCAAAGAGCATGCACTTCAATTGTGTTGCAGTTCAAAAATACAATACACTTTTACTCAGTTATATTCAGCGACATGGAACATTAAATTGTGGGCTTTGGTTTACAGGTTAGGCTAGCCTCAGTGTAGTTGCTAAGTTTGATATTCTAAGACGAATGATCAGTAAAATTATCGTTTGGGCAATACGTGGATGCATATTTCTACCAACCACATGTCAGCCATTGAGCAGACCAAGAAACAACACAAAGAGAACAACTAGATTTAAATAGGTGAATAACTTGTAGTTCTAAGTACTTAACTTGATGTGTTAACTAACTTACTGTTGACCAAAGTTAATTAGTAGGCTTAATGTAGTACAAAATGGTACAACTAAAAACTAGATCCCACAGTTACAATTTCTATAGTGTTGTGTGTAGAAGGAAAATGACGCATGAAAAAATTAGCCCACACTATTAAAACCACTATCGATGATCAGATACTGATGTATAAAACAAACAGGTTTACCTATCAGGCGAGTGTGCCTAGAGTGATATATATCACTTTATACCACTAATGGCACAAGTTAGATACGCATATACACCTCAGCCCTTGGGCTTTCAGGTAGATATATCAGCAAAATCCCTCGCAGCCATCGTATAACTATATACTACTTACATTCAGCTGTAGTAAGTTTAACTGTTGGTGGGTCTAACTGTTGGTGGGTCTAACTGTTGGTGGGTCTTCCTGCTACTCGTATAGTGATCTTAGGGCTGTCTATAATGGAAACAACAATTCTATTGTTTCTGCCAATTTTTCCATTCACTAAATCTCTTTCCACAGTACAGAGTGAGGTGATACACCGTGATTTTGTTAATGTGCCCCAGTTAGACACTTTCCCTCACAACTTAACTCTTGATATATGTGACCGGATTTGCGAAAAGGTAACCTTTCCACACATTTGATATACCAGCAAACAAAATGATGTAACACTTGACTCCTTTATATTGATCAACTTGCACTTAGTATCAAAATGTAGCCAGGCACTGTAGCTACATTCATTGAAAATTTCAAGCAATTATATACTATGATCAAAGTTCAAAAAATGGGTCAAATTTTGTGTGTGAAAAAAGTACCTTTTTGCAAATCTGGTCACATATATACTTGTACACACATGAACACATACAGCTTAATATGTACTATTTACAGGGAAAACAGGTTAGCAGAGCTAAGGTTATACACTGTAGTTTAATCTGATCATTATTAGAGGTTTCGCTAAAACAGACAAACTGACAGGACACCTACTGAACATGTAAATGTCTAGCACTGAAAATGACAAGACAGAAATGCAACTCAACAAAACAGCCTATCAAGTTTACATTCCTCAACGATGGCATAATGGGAAAAGATTAGCCAATATTTTAATGAATGGTTCACTTACAATCATGTATACAAACCATTATGATTTTAAACACAAGACGAGTGTTATTCCAGATGACACAGTAGCCACAACCACAACAGTTCTCAGTATTGTAGTAAAACACACAAAGTAAACTAAACAGCCTGTAGAACATTATTTTAATTGCTGGACAGACAGAGTGACTGAGACAAGATGACACAAATGAGTGGTCAGTATGACCATATAAGGAAGAGGACAGTTACATGGTTAGCAATGCTAACTTGGCACTTCCAATTAGAGGACCAATGCATATCCCATATATAGCATGGGTCCTATCAAAAACTCTGCTGTAAGTAGCCTGCTATTGATATACACTTGTACTTATACTCATATGATGGCATTAATGGGAACATATGATGGCTCACATTGTATGTTGTGTTGTGTAGTAGTGGTATACACATGTATTGAATCTACACACGTTACATGTGATCCCAAAGTATGATTAATAAACATTTCATTTGCACAATTTAATGTGCTACCCTCAACACTTCTAGGAACATGGCTGACATTATTATAGTGACCTAAGCATGGAAGGAGGACATATTTAGTAGAGCATATACATAGATATATGCAATTGTCTTCAAAGGAAAAAAAAAATGATATATCACTATGTACACATAGTCAAGCAAATAACAAAAACATTACTAGCTTTAGCTGTAAAACTTTATGGAGGACAATATTATACAGTATATACCACTTTAGCGTGGGCGTTAAAAGGCGCCGTTCGGTGTTTAACTCGCATATTGCCCGGGCAATATCATGGGAAAGCGGTTTGCCAATGACTTTGATACCCAGCCAGTTCAAAGAATCGATGCGCTTTGACTCGTTATATTGAGCGACATAGAGCTTTGTATTGTGGGACTCGGTTTTGTAGAGGTTGCTAAGCTTAGTACATAGGCTAAGATAGAGTAGTTGGTTGTTACTAAAGGATAATGAAGGCACAAAATAATTGTTTGGGCGATTGTGGATGCGTATTTCTACCCACCGCGTATCAGCCTTTGAACAGACCACGGAACAGCAAAGCTACTACTGCTACGTTGAAATAGGTTAGTAACTTACAGTTCTAAGTACTTAACTTAATATAAACTTACTTACTGTCCCAATAGCGAAGTTAGTTGGCTTAACTTAGTACAAAAATGATAACAATATAAACTCCATCCCACAATCGCAAGTTTTCTAACATTGCGTGTTGAAGCATAGTAACGTATTAATGACGTTTTAACGTATGGACAACGTTTTGATGGCTATTAGCCCACGCTATTAAAACCACAATCGATCTTCAGATGCTACTGTATAAAACAAATGGGATGAGTTGTCGTTAGTTCTTTCACCTATTAGGTGAGTGCGCCCCAAGTGATATATATCACTTGTACCATGGCTGCTTGGGATTTTACTGACATATAAACCCGCAGCCCTCGGGCCTGCGGCCCTTGAGCTTTGGGTGTATATATCAGCAAAATCCCTCGCAGCCATGGTATAACTATTACATAAGTATAATAGGGATCATGGGGTTTTGCACTTTCTCACAAAAACAAGAAAAAAAAGAAATAAACCAGAAACCAGCCTCACAATATCCTCAGGATGCCTTGGTAGTAACATGTAATCATATTAGGTTGCTATGAATGTTTAATTGTTAATTGGAATTTTCTGCTGACTGACTGACTGACTGACTGTCTGACCAGAAAACCTTCCAGTAGTTCAATTTTAACAAGCCATTATCAGCCCAGCCAATAGGCCAACAAATGTACATGAAACACTAGTTGTTGCTGTCACTACTTTGGGCTAACAAGGAAGAAGTACAAGTGTGTTAGCAGTACTAATTATTGGCGGATATTTGACTTTGTCGTCTGTCATATAATACCACTATACACTTGTCTGTATTGATGTTATGAATTGATTGTATTGAGCAAGTGTCTAGTCACCAACCAGTTAATATTGACAATGAACATGCCAAGGAGCCCAAGAAACTCAAAAAGAACATAGGGTAGGTTATATAACAGTTGAAATGTAATGGAAGTATGCATGAAGCCATTATAAACCATTCTAAAGACTACATCTGCAATAGATTCTATTTGCTGAAAAGCTGCTGGTCTGTCTTGTCTGTCTGTCTGCATTCATTTGGTGTCATGCAACTTTCTCACCATAGACTGGAAAAGATTATCATTAATGTAAGTGAATTATGCAGGTATTCTCAAGTGTCCACATTAACAGGTTCCATTCATACAGGTACTCACCTCCATAGGATAGATTGATGTCTGGGCCACCACACCAGCACTTGCTCCAGTTGCCAGTCTCTGGTACATGTTTAGTGGCTTATCATCAGAGACAAAGAAACGTTTGAACTAAACAATACAAAAAAACATTAACAATTTCAAATTTATGAATTGTATCTGTATGGCACACTGAGAAACTAGCATGCACACACACACACACACACACACACACACACACACACACACACACACACACACACACACACACACACACACACACACACACACACACACACGCTACACACACATGCACACTACACTCACATATTCATAGGCATAGAATCTGATGGCTGACTCGGGTGCAATCTTCAACACATTGACACCATTACCTCTCCACAGTGACCGTACACCTCCTTCCTGCATGGCTCTAAACCCTGACATTATGGTCAGTCTCTCTCCTCCCTTTATTGACTGAACTTGGAAGAAGATCTTTAGTCGGTCAAGAGGAGCAGTACATGACCTGGAGACTGTGGAAGAGAGTGTACTATTAGAATAAGTGTCTGTAGTGTGTGCGTGTGTGTGTAGTGCGCGCGCGTGTGTGTAGTGTGTGTGCACATGTGTGTGTGTTACAATGTCATGCATGTAGGCGGGGATATTTGGGTGCCCACACCTTTATCTTTGAGACATGATACAGCCTCCTGTGATACTAGTCCTAGACATGTTATAAGCACTCACATGTATACTACAGAACTGTTTACAGGCTACATGCACTCACTCACGCAAGCAAAACTGTTTGGCTGCCATATAGCATGGTAATGTCTAGCACTAAGCCACTTGTGTCAGGAGCTATGAAAATGTGTGAGGACAGGCACATAATAAATGTATCTGTGTACAGTGTGTGGTATTGTGAAACTGTACTCAATATGGCTAGTCATTTAGTGAGTCTTATTTATAGCGCTGAGAGTCTTCGCTTCTACACCAAGGTACGCTTCTGTTCCTATAGCCTCTGCACACATTTCCTGGTATCAGTGATACATGGCTTTTTAGAACCAGTTTTGTCAGTAGAATGGAATGTACAGAACAGTTACCCCTGGTTTAAACACTCCATGTTTCCTTTGTTACAACTTTGCTCGGTGCTGTAATACTCTTGTGTTTCTGTTCCTATAACTCGACATGGTTGTTGTTTAGCAAAACTATTTGTCTTTCAAGCTTTAATCTAATACCCAAGCAGTTGAGCAAAGCTAAGTAGTACGGTGGTACACTTCGCTAACGGGTACTAATCCCTCTTGCAAAACCTGTAAAAGGCCAATAAATCTAGTATGTGGTGTAAATTACAGGGACCACACTCCTTATTCAAAACATAGCTATTTTTGGCACATGATTCCATTTCCAATCCCTATAAAGAGTCGTATATCTATGATTGCACTGTACTATTTTCAAATAAGCCATGCCTACTAACCTGCACAACCACACTCACTCACCTGCACCAGCTCCACCCCCAGCTAGCAGTTGTCTCCACCACATGCCAGTCTTCTTCTCCTCATCTGAGAACTCTTCAGGAATAGCCACCGTATCTACCTCTACTATGTCCATCGCCTACAACAGTGGAACAACACAAACAAGTACGTAGTTTCCAGAACATCCACTGTACAAGTAGTCAACAGCTACAGTACCTTTAAATTTCTCACTATTTTAGATGTTTTACTGAGGTTGACTGTATCCAGTGAGCTCCAATAGGGGAATGGGAAAAGGTTGTTAACAAAATGAAAAAGGAACGTGTAGGGATGAATTATGCCAAGTAATTGGCCATTCAGCTGGGCTCAAAACTGGCTAAAATGAAAGGAAATTTATAGTACAGATATTTATCCAACACCACAGAGCTGTACAGCCACATACGGCCATCTCCTGGTTGGTCAAAGCTCCCAGACTGTTCTTATGGATTGCCACTGGTCTTGGAAAAATTAGCTAGCTATCTAACCTTGGCTAATTATGACAGTAAACTTTGACAGTGCAGTCATGTAGTTTTGTATTGGTGGCTAAAAATCAAACTTGCTGTCATGAGAAATAAAACTGGTTTTCCCAGACCCAGTCACAAATAATCATTCAAATCTGTAGCATAAGTTTCTTGAACAGTGAAATACCGGCCACCTCTTTAATAATACCACCTTGTTATGGTGGACACTTCTAACAGGTCACAAACACAGCTAAACCATACCTAATAAGGACACCTCATTATTGGTCCATTGGTGACCTGTTTAACTGTACTACAAGCAGTACACAATTTTATTGTAAGTTCTATTAGAGTAATTCAGTGTTAGTACAAGACCACAACATCACTTCACACACCATCATTAACTAACACAATAGTAAGTGGAGTACAGCTTGATGTAGGAATGTGACACACCCCTCTTTCATTCATGTCAGGTAAAGACAAATGATAACAAAAGAAGAATTCTTCAGAAATATGGCACACTTCTTTTTTTTTTTGACACACATACTTGGGATGACAAAGGAAAATACTCTTTATTTAAAACTGAAAAGTGTGTCTGTGTTACATGGCTGTCCATTCACAAGTCTTCAGACAGTCAAGCAGCCATAAGAAGAATGAACTGAGAGGCCAGCAAAGTCTATGCCATGTGCACATAATTAATTTAATAAACCTTACATGATTCTCTGTGACTGTGTGCATACACATGTGTGTCTGTTTGTACACTATCAGTATTACATCTCCTAAGGTACACATCTCCTATGGTACACATCTCCTATGGTACACATCTCCTAAGCACTTCTGGGTACCAAGTGACTAACAAACTACTGTACCAGAATTAATTTTGACAAGTTATTAAATTTGGTGAATTGTTGGAATTTCACATGATCACCAAATCTTCACCTTGTCATTGTTATCATTGATTATGTGCAACCACAGTGCATTCTTCACAAATAAAATCTCACCAAATCATATTTTAGGCAATACTAGTCTTGCCAAATTAGTGGCAATTATTACATATACTCAATCATGTGAAGATCATCTGGTGACGCTAGTCAAATTTCGTGGTCCAAGAAGTGTGCATTAGTAGGTGTGTACCAGTAAAACATTTTTGGAGTAGTTAATTAGAAGATTTTCATACACAAAATTCTTTGTTAGTCGTATACGTATAGCCATATCAAACCAACAGTTTCTTCATTTCATAAACATGTTACTTACTTCACTAAGACCAATAATGTGGACCAATGTCACCAAATGACCTTTATATGATTGAGTGTGTGGGTAGCTAGTGTTAGTTTTTGTCACACAATTTCTCTCACTATATTACACAACAACGATGATGATGATGATGATGATGTAAATAGTTTAAGTGACTGTTTAGTGGTTGAAATGAGACAAAATGAACACAATTTGATTTACATTATGGCTAACACAATGGTCTCCATGGCAATGAAGGTATTGTAATATTTAAACTTTGTATGTAGTAATGTCATATGTGACCATCTCAGCAAAAACCTGACTTGTTCGCACAACTTCCAATTTATTTTTTCTTGGTTGTTGTATTTAGTCTAATTTGGCCACTAACCCAAGTGAAAACATGATAGCATTAAAGGGAAATTGCTAATAGTTTAGGTTAGTTGTATAGGTAGAGTGTTCAGATATGTGAATTATAATTTAGTTTATATTCATGCTATTGCTATTATATTGTAATTTAGCGTATTTCGTAATTCATGAATTATTTTGTAATTCGGTAATTATGTTGCTATGCATTGCTAAGGAAGCGTAACTATAACAAACCCCTTTAAATCGCAAATTTACGCACAGAAGTATCTTCTCAACTGTTTTATAGTGTGTCTATCGTGTTTTCTCACGAACTGTATAGAGAAAGCCTTGAGGCTGCCTTTCATTTTTGTTTGCGTAAGTGTGGGTAACGCCCCCCTTTCAACTCGAGGGATACACTGCCTCTGGTAGCCTAAGAGGCCTTCAGCGTTGTTTTAAAGTTATCTATAAAACCAAAGGGAAGACTGTTCATGAAGTATATGAAGAGTCGCCATACTCATATTTCAGACTGCCGAGAAGAAACCACCTCAGAGCAAAGTTTGTGTGTGTGGAGGTTTAATATAGACTTAATTTAGTTTTCAATTCTTACACTGGCTGCTTTTTACCATTTTTAATCTTTTTGCTCACGTGGGTGCGTACGGACAACAAACATAGGTAGGTAGATAGGCGCACACACGCACGCACACATTTTTACAAAAACAATTTCAGTAAACCAGGCGCATATCCACAGCAGGCTACAGTTTAATAATTAACGGTCAGTTAATGGTCAGTCAACAGACAAAATCTGCACTAATAGCACACTGTCTACCCATAACATAATGAGTTTAGAGCAGACACAAATGTCTTTGCAAAACCAATAGTGTCATAAAGGCTGATGTGTACATGTTAGCTTGTAGCGCTAACAATAACTGTCGCTTGGTTGCTAGGAGATGCTACAGTTTCTCAGTGAACTTTCAATCATAGTAATGAAAGCAGTACAATGGAAACTCCCTATTCCAGCAGTGTAAAGTATTCCTTATAGCTCATGTCTGTACAACTTAAGTCTATGTCCTTACAATTTAAGGACATTTGTCTAAAGAATTAAACTAAGCTCTGTACTGTACACACTAACAAGTATCCATTACTTGTTTAATATGATCCTCACCTCTGCAACAACTTGTGTATCTCCTTCTCATCAGTCTTGATTAATCAATGACTTCTTGATTTCCTCAAAGTCAAGAGCTCCTAAATGATCACAACACATCAATACTTTGATGATGATGATCACACTGTCTACACTACACACTGAATACTATAACAACACAACATGTTACTACAGGTTATGTACCTCTCTGCATGGGCAGTTCAAAGGTGCCGCCAGTGCCATAATTTGTATAAGGCACTGTTGCAGACCATAGCAAGTGAATTATAACTTATAATGTCAACACGGTGGCCACAACTCTAGTTTACATATATAAAAACATACTTATACACCAATCTGGTGCCATCTGAACCCAGATAAAACCATAGTCCACTTCGACAAAACTATTATATTCTAAATAATACTCACCATTATGTTCGATTGTGGCAACCAGTTTTTGTCATGCCACCAGATTCAAGTATAGCCAGTATGGATAGTAAGAATTAGACAAGTATTGTTTAGTAGTTAGGTTTTGTTTACTTAAACCGTCTATTAGCTGCTTTTCTTTCGCTCAAGAGAATCACTACGGACGATTGAGTGATCACGTATGCTGAGTACTACATGATGAGAGTTGAACAGCGAGTAATATACCCATAGCATACTAGCTTGCAATATCTCAGGTGGCTGCGGTACTGTAGAGGGAACGTCACCGCAATGTTCAGCTCTGTCACTCACAACCGACGTTAGAAACCTGGCCTTTATAAGAGTTGCAGCTGTCTTGTGAGACTCTCCCCACCTACCGTACAGCGTAATAATTTAATGGGGAGGAAATTTTCCTCGTCAAAGCTCACGTGACTGGTTAATTAGAATACTAAAGTCAGCACATTCGTCAAACGTTTCCTTGTAAATATTTGACAATAATGAATTTGCCAAAATTTCCCCCATCAAATTATTACGCTGTACGGCATTTGGTGAGTGGTACATAACAGTTATACAACGTGCACTTGTGCTCTGCCTGTATAAACGCACTCGTGCCCATTGTATAACTATATAATAAATGCTGTATGAAGCCATACAAGTATAATGGGATCACATGTTGCTAAATGATCAGCTGGTAAGGTCAAGATATGAAGTAAAAAAGTGAATTGATTGACAGAAAGGAATTAACCTCTATCAAGCTCCTTTACTGTGTCCATGGGTGATCAATGCTGACACTATTTATTTTCCGTTTTGCTCAAAACATAATGGTAAAGCTTGGCAGGTAAAAACCTCAGTGGACTGCTTCTACAAAATAGTACATGTTACATGTAGTGTATACAGTGGAACCTCCACTAACTGATTTTGATATAATAAGGAGATTCTTTTAAAAGGTAAACTGGTAGGGGACTAGAGGGACTTTACACCTTAGTACTCCACCATACAGTATATGAACAATTATATGTAATGAGTACATTCACACAGAGAGCCAGGTATCAACAATACAGTACTTCATGCTTACCATCTCCATTAACATCCAGACTGGAGAACACCTCCCATAGTTTACGTTGTTGTTCAGTCACAAACTGCATGAACTCGTTCAGGTCCATCTGACCATCAAGATCCTTGTCTCCTAATGAGAGGATTGCCTATAGGACAACATCAACTGGACCAGTGAGAGGACACTGTACTAGTAAATATTTTAAAGATTTACTACAACAAATTGGATATTAAATAGACTACTGCAGTGTGTCTTTTGTGTTATAATTGTATATGAATGTACACAATATCTTGAGGGCATACAGGTGACTAATTGAACATGTATAGGTGGAGGTCTGCAGCGATTAAGCACCTTTAGAAATCAATTACACAAAAGTCGATATTCTGGGATGAAATAAAATGTGTGGAATATATAACAAAGTATGGCATCATTGTGTTGTTGACAAGAATATACACACTCGGTTTGTGCTGGAAGATACGTGTCAAATAGAGTTATGTAATTTTTACCTCAAAATCTAGGGTCTTGTATAAAACAAACTACATTACCTTAATGTTTATAAGCAGCGCAATCTGTATATCGAACAACTCCTTGTCACCCCCACCGTTTGCTAGTTTTTGTATTGTGACTATTGAGGCTAACGTGAAATTTCAAACTGAAATATGGAATTAAGGTAATATTTTAAAGTATATAGTGCGTAAATTGCTGCGGACTTCCTCTGGTGACTAAGTGAACATGTCAGGTGACCAAGTGATTTAGTAAACCTCTAAATGAGCTGTGCTATAGTCTAAATTTACGTGATGGTAATGAGACACAGAGTTTCATAAGGTAATCATACCCAAAAAGTATCTTTTGTCTCTAGTTAACTATATTCGGTAACTAATAAATGTCACTGTAACATTTCTCTTCAACCAGACAAATTGCTAAATACATCATACAAAAGCTGTATATGTTAAAACCCTAGTTTGTTTGGTCTCTACTTTCTGGTAAACATTCTCAGTGTACAAAGTGATCTAGCTGCAGTGGCGTAGTCAGGCCTTCAGGAATGGATGGGAACACATTTCACCCCATTCAACTAGCTAGCAAAAAATGCGAGTCCGTCCTTAGTGGACTCAACATACACATTTTTGGTTTAAAACTGTTCAAAAGTGCATAAATGCATCTAGCTAGCTAATAATAATTATCGTTATGCTGCTGTTCCTGCAGCTTATCTAATGCTACTGCATGAACAGTGTTGGGGCAATTACTTTTTAAAAGTAACTCATTACATATTATTATTATTACTTGCAACTAAAACTATTTAGCAGTTACACATTACCCATAAAATAAAGTAACTACAATAATATTACTTTGTGTCCATAGTCTTAAGCTGTCACGTGTGCAATTATCATGTGACATGACTGCATTGTTGAATGATGTGGGTTATTATAATATTCAAGAGAAACTGGTCAATAAACTTCATTCAGTAATTTATTACTTTGTTGTGGCAAGGTGATAATCAGCGGATTAGTAAGAGTGTTTGTGTGTCTATGTCTGTGTTTTCTAACGAGATTAGTAACTTCATTACTTGTAGCAATGCAATTTCTTAATATTAGTCTTTTAAATCATCTGTACTTGTATACAACTCTTTATACTCCAGCCTGACTATTAAAATAATCGTATGGCTTATGATTTAGTCAACAAGTTTTCATCTCCAACTGAAATTCCTAATTCCTAAAAATTCAATTTACGCCTATATAACTAATCCTTCCAATAAAAGAATCCATGCTGTTACTCACGCCTCAGTATACTAGATGTGGAAAATACACTCGATCTTCTCCTTCTTCGCATTAGCTCTTACCCACTTAGAATTTTGCTGTGCATTAAATAGAAAGAGCTGAAACTACTTTAATTACATGATGTTATCAACGAACTTTTCTCAATATCAGCTGCTGATTTACAACAAAAATATCGTACACTGCACTACTTTTCTCTTGTTCGCAAAGCAATATTGTGGGCACCACTATCCTATTGAAATTTGGGTGGGAACATGTCTCTGGCACATGCCCACGTGCACCAGGTACCCTTGGCTACGCCATTGTCTAGACTTTGTAGGGTGAGGAATTTGACTAGAGCACATGTCATGTTTCTGCTAAAAAATTATAGGACTGGATATCCTAATAGAATACACATGAGCACACTTCATGTACGATCTGCAAATTTTTTCCACTGTAATTTGCATGAATTTAAATTTGTACGATCCCATGATGAAATTCATGATTGGTGAAAACCACACTAACTCTCCCAACTATCAAACAGTTAAACTACATCACTGATGAATTGTACTCACCTGTGCTTGGCCGGGTATGGTTGGTACTCCTAGCTTACTCAGACCTTCCGTTAGTTCCTTCACGTCCACGCGACCATCTCTATTGGCGTCTAACTGTTCAAATAACTCTTTCACCTTCTCTGGATCCATTGAAGGAGGCTGTTGTGGCCTTCCACTTTCGCTCATGGCTGTATTCTAATTATTTAGGTCAACGTAAACTTTTCAGAACACAAAACAATCGCTGGACAACAGAACATCAAATACTTTTTTGATAACTCGCTCTTGCTACCGTTTGCACATAACAACAACAAATCTGGTTACTACAAGTCCAAGTTCGAGGTTCACCAAAGATCATCTGGTTCTATACGCATGCGCCTATACGACATCTTACGTACAATTTTGCGAGAGTAAAGTTCGTCTCTCGTTAAAGCATTTGAGACTTAAGAACCTGACCAAAGAAAAAGACAATGCAAGTTCTCTGTTGGCTTTCTGACTTGCTCGTACTTGCTAGCTACTGAACTTGGAGCATGAGCTAGACTACATATGCAGGCCAACAGTCAGGAGGATGGTGGTGATAAGTGCATAACTTCAGAGACTCATTAATAAAGACTTGTCGGCAAATAGCTCGTCAATTATGCAGTGTATCTCGGCAGCCAACACTCAAACTAGGGACAACATTACTACACCAGACTATGATGAAGCCTGGGTAGTGACAAGTATGAGGATGATTTTGAGGAGCTGAGTTCAATTGAGGAGGAGTGGACACAACATCAAACTAAGCTAGGCTTCAGTTCCACTTGCACCACCTGGCTAATGATGAAGACACAATCACTGAAGTTAGTGCACTCTGGCAACCAAATGGTTAGGTAATCAACCAGATAACAGGCCCGTAGCCAGGGATTTTGAAAGGGGGGTTCTTTTTGACCAAAAGTGGACCTTTACTTGCATGATGATTAATAAAGGTACTGAGACTGCAATCTAGGGGGGTCTGGGGGCATGCTCCCCCAGAAAAATTTTGAAAATTGGAGTCTGGAGATTGAAACTGGTGGCATTTTCTGACTATTTTCTATATATAACTTATACTGCATATGGCTAACTATATTACAATATATAGTCATAAAGGAGTAGTATATATTGAAATATCACAGTGAATAAGAATGGGAAAGATTGAGCACTCTGCCATGATCAACAGGGGCAGTGGAGCAGAACAAAGAGTGTCTTAAACAATGAAATTTACACATTGCATGGAGTTGAAGCATGGATGCTATTCGTGGGCTCTGCATGGAGGGACTTGTCCACTAAAATCTTATCATTTTAATGAAAGCTCGGTTTAGACAATCTACATGTAACTTAAGTAGCTTCTAAAAGAAAATGTAATTGTGACTGCTCTATTAGAGTGATTGTTCTATTAGTATTAGAGCGGTTGACTGCTCTATTAGAGTATCTCGATCTTGCAATGCATTTAATACAAGCACTGAATGAGTTACTCGGAGCACTTAATTTAGCTTTTTATTAGTATCTAGTAAACTGTAGCTAATGGACTTTTCCTCCTGAAAATTTGGACTTGTATACTAAAATTGTGAACCTTTTTGGTTAAATTATGAACCTTTTTACTGAAATTGTGGACCTTTTTTCCAAGAGGGCGGTTCTTCAGAACCCCCCGAACCCCCCTGGCTATGGGCCTGAGATAATGCTTACAAATGAAGACCTTGCCTCCTAACACATCTTGATACAACTGGAGCTGATAGTCAATGAACTGATATCTCTACATGGTGACTTGACTCATGATCAGATGACTGCAACAGTCCCGCATTGACTAAACCTCCTATGTTTGGACTATACTCTCAGGTTGACACAGTCCAAAGCTGGACATTCATTGTCACCATTAGATTGCTGCACTTATACAGTAGCTACCTAGCTAGCACAAGAGAATGTGAAAGATTGGTGCAATGAAGTTTACAAGTAAAAAGTTGATCCTCAAGTGGGACTGATCCTCGAGTGGGACTGATCATGTAACTACATCTAAAGAGGATAGTTGCCAAACTAGAGTTAGCTAAGTTAGCATTTTGCCTGCTATGCAGAGAGTATCAAGCCTTGTAGAGTCTAGAGGTATGAAAATAACTATATGGTGGGGATAATGAATAATGGTAATTACTCGCCCACCCGCACTCTATTTGGAATTTTCTGATGATAAACAGAAAATCACATAGTGGCCTTATACGTATGCATGTGATTTTTCCAGCAAGGATTTCCATGGGTTTGCATGTATCATCAATCATTGTCATAATTCCCTGCCTGGAACATCTATTATTTTGTCCTGTACATGACCTTGATCAATAATCATATGTATACCAGAATACTACATGTGTAACGACCAATACATTCAAATATAAATTTGAGGTACATTCTTCAGCAGTCACAGTTCAAATTTAAACCATAAAGCATTGCGAAGTCTTTATAATTACTAGCTACTAATTTTTTTTAATTAAAAGGAAGTATAGGAATTAATATAATACACATTCTACAAAAAGTAAGGAAACAAGCTCAAAAATGTTTCAGCTGAAATGAGAATCATTCACGCACCAAAAAGTAAGCAAGTCCAACAAGATTAGATGGCTACTTGCTAAACTGAGACACATTTTAATGGCCAGATGTTAGCCAATAGTAAGCAGTAAAACGTGCCTCATTTTAGCAAGTAGCCATCTAATCTTGTTGGATTTGTTTCCTTACTTTTTGTTGCCTGGATCATCCTCATTTCAGCTGTAACATTAATGAGCTTGTTTCCTTACTTTTTATAGTATGTGCATTATATTGATCCCTACTTCCTTTTAATTTTTAGTTATGTTCACTTTTTCTGTCTAGCTTGCTAGCTATATTATACAATTATAACATTTCATAAGAATTTCAACAGTGAGATAGAGGTAGAGGTCATGGCCTCCCTGTCTACACAACTTTTCTTGATTTTTTTCTTCTTGTCCGCTATCTTCTTTTTGTGTTCAGTATAGTACTTTTTGTTGTAGTATTTTTTTCTTTGTTCCAGGATCCTGTCAGAGGCATAATTAGAGCTACCTCACACAAAAACTAAATTGATAAAACTATAGCTAAAACAACTACACAACGTTAAGACAATGGACTCTTTGAATGCTACACCCATACACTCTCATTTTATTATGGCTGACGTGTTAGTGTGCAAAAATCATATGTGCAGATATGCCCATCACAACTATCAATTATCTTTTGGGAAGAAGGAGAAGGCCAATGAATGATGAAAGTGAACAGCATAGTGCAGTGGACAAAACGTATTCAAAACAACAGATTTGTGAATCTGCCATCATTACCTAGCTTGGCAACCTGAAATTTCTGGAGTCGTACACCTAGTGTTATGTGGTCTTATGGCAGGCAGTCAGGCAAGCAGGCAGATGAAATGCAGGTAGCTAAATTTGATTTTTTTTAAAAATTCAGTTTACATTGAAACAACTAGTTGACTTTTCACTATGTTTAACCAAGGTATAGCACCATTACAGCATCATTACAGCTGTACTAATGCATTCCAGTTGGTTTTCTGGAAAATGTATTGCAAGGCTATTTTTAAAGTGCAAAATTTATAAAGCCACATGTTTCTTACTGATCTCTACCTATTAAGTACTACCGTACTTAATAATTATGTTGCTTTTTGATGTAATAGAGATTATGTTATTATTAAGCCCAGCTATGAGTATAGGTAATAGTAGAGCAACTAAGCGACAAATTTTGATGAAATAATTCTCTTTGTGATAAAAGTGCCAAATTTTCTGTGTTTTGGAAGTTCAGTAAGGCATACTAAATCATTTGAGATACAGTGCCACACAAAATCATTTACTTAGGGCATGAAACTTTTATTTAAACTAGGTTATAATCCCATTTCTAGCTGGTGAGGAAACCATACAAGTGCATCCGAATACTTTAGTTTTGCTTAAATACCATGAATGCATCTCAGGTACAATCAAAAAATCTTTTAAATGTGATAAAACAAACTTTTAAAATGCTTCTAATGGAGCCTATATTTTGGTGCAAAAAGTAATCCAATAAAACAACACATCCATGGCTTCATATACCTTGATCCTCCGTACTTCTTAACACTACAAGTTAATGACCTGGATGGACACCTCCCTTGATCAGCTTTCGGATATAACCATCTCTTGCTTGTGTCTATGCAGATGCAAATTTCAGCATATTTAATTTACTGTAGAGTACTTTTCCCTGTTACAGTTTCTATTGGTTTTATTTGTCAGGTTCATTGAGCATAATATGATTGGCAATTTTATATCTAGTATGAATGAAACAAATATTGTATCACGTTTGATGCGTTGATTGCTTACCACCAGTATATGTATGCCTGGTCTGGAATACATATACTTTAATAGAGCAGTCATGTAAGCAAACATCTATACCCTATCATGAGGTTAGGTACAATATTATAAGGAATTTTAGTACATAACACATGTATCGTCCCACATGGATACCTAGATGTGGTGTAACGACCTACCAATCCTACAATAGCAAACTACTAGACCTCTTATCCTATCCCTTATCTACCTAGTAACTAGACAGATACTAATAACATCATACACATGGTTGTAAGTATTAATGGTTCACTCCTACACTTGTTATTCTATTGATTGTTTCTCATGTGATCCAGTGAACAATGTGCTCTCAATAGTGTGGTGACTGTTCTATTAGAATTTTCTGGTGTGTTTATTGTTTAGAAACGTCTAGCTAATATTCTGCCTCCCAAAACTGCCAATAACAAAATTATTATCAAAGTAGTCTGTTTTTATTTTGATTATCAATTAGTTGTGCTTTTCATTAACTGACTGTAAGTGTGCATGCACTTGTAAAAGTGATAATATCAGAGGACACAATGTTTGAACTGGCAAGTATGCAGTTGAGTTCAAAGTAAAATGGATCATGAAGGATAATTGGAATTATTATATTCCACTCAATCTTGTGAATACAAGGAGTCAGTGATATACTAATGACTAAAATCTGCTTATAATAAGATCTAGTGGTGACTTGATCTTCAAACAACATGTAATCTAGTCATCTACTATATAACAAAGTACCAGTCTATTGTGCTTTTATAAGCAATGTTTGCAGTGCTCAATAATTTTAACATTTATGCCTTATGTTATGGAAATATTTTTGGCATGCATGGAACTGTTAAAAGTATTAAAATTGTTGCCAATACATTTGGCTGCGTATGTATTATGTACATAATAACGTTGTGCTGAATGGTTACCTTCCTGCTCTGTTAGTATTTTACAGTGAGCCGATGCATTTTCACAGACAATGTTTGGTTCCACATGGGGTACTTTGAGATAATAAGTCACTCATTAGGTTTCTATGAATACATATACATGAAATTGACAAGGAGAAAACATCCTGACTGCCTGTAAGCATTCAAGCGTGAATCAAATGGTTGCAGGTTCAAGGCTGCCCAGGTACAGTCATGGATTTTTCTCCTTTCTCCACGTTTTAAAACATACTTTATAACAGGCTGTAGGACCTTCACACTTGTGCTGTAATAAATAAATAAATATTATGTTCCATACTAAGCAAACGCTTGGCTGATTTTATTTATTTAGGCTTTACTGCACAAATTTAAATGCAGAAGGTAGGACACCTGGTCTTACTACCTTCCAAACAATGTTATGTATTCTATATATATATCAAGACACATATATGGTAGTGTGTCGTGTGGCCAGGAAAGCCGGCGCACCACACCTTGAGTATATTGACAGGAAGAAAGAAAACAGCTTTTTTACACAATGACCCCCTCTCCAAAGCACACCATTTTTGCATTATAGCTGTCTGCCAGGTAGGGTATGCCACACAGCAATTTGATTAAATTTGCAACAGCCATTTGCGAGATATGGGCATTCAAAGTTTCATTATAATTTCTTCATTAAACCATACGGGGCTTCAATTTCTTACCGCACACTTTGCAAAAAAAAATTGCTATAAAATGCAGACATGTAACTCCATTGCCTCAATCTTAAATAGCATGTAACAGTGGATTCACATACCAAGTTTACTGTTAATCTGAGGAATATCCAAGGACTTGTGAGCATTTATTCACATAAAAAAGATCAAACTTCTGTCACGACCATATACAGTATAGGAATAACTTAATTCTCCAGAACCCAATGATCTACCTGTCAGTACCATCTAATCAAAAACAGCCAAGCTGTAAAAAAAGGTGCGGCCCCCATAAAGGCCATGGTGAAAAAAGATGTGAAATCCAAGGTGGCGGCCAAGAAATGGCTGTGATGGTAGGTTAATGGTTACATTTTAATAACAACAATTCAGGTGAATTTGGTGCCAAGACCAAGCGGCACAAAATTCACCTGAATTGCCGTTATTAAAATGTAACCATTAACCTACCATCACAGCCATTTCTTGGCCGCCACCTTGGATTTCACATCTTTTTTCACCATGGCCTTTATGGGGGCCGCACCTTTTTTTACAGCTTGGCTGTTTTTGATTAGATATCACTTCTTTTTGTATTTGTATACTGCAAAGCCGGCCTATGGCTGGCTTTGGCACTTTTTTAACCCATGTGTTTTTTTCTTTACCACAGGAAGAAGAAAAGAACTTAAAGAAGAATTTTAGTACTTCAATTATTTTTGATTTTATTAGTAATTATACAAATTATATACATATATTTATTACATGCTCATTATTCCCCACAGGATTTTTTTTGCAGCTGATCTCTCTACTGGGTGACTAGAAATGTAGCTGAACTATATACAGGATGGTTTCTTTGTAGCTGAACTCTCTGTAACAGGTGATTTGTTTGCAGCTAAACTCTCTACATGGTGGTGTCTTTATAGCCGAACTCTCTACATGATGGTTTCTTTGTAGCTGAACTCTCTATAAGGTGACTTCGTCTAGCTGAACTTTCTACAGGGTGATTTTTTTGTAGCTGAACTCTCTGCAGGGTGATTTGTTTGCAGCTGAACTCTCTACATGATGGTTTCTTTGTAGCTGAACTCTCTACAAGGTGACTTTGTCCAGTTGATCTCTCTACGGGGTGATTTGTTTCTAGCTGAACTCTCTACAGGTGAATTGTTTGCAGCTAAACTCTCTACATGGTGGTTTCTTTGTAGCTGAACTCTCTACAAGGTAACTTCTTCTCTACAGGGTGATTTGTTGTAGTTGAATTCTCTACTAGGTGGTTTGTATGAGGCTGAACTCTCTACATGGCGGTTTCTTTGTAGCTGAACTCTACAGAGTGATTTGTTTGCAGCTGAACTCTCTACATGATGGTTTCTTTGTAACTGAACACTCTACAAGGTGACTTCTTCTAGCATGATCTTTCTACAGGGTGAATTGTTGTAGCTGAACTATCTACAAGGTAACTTCTTCTAGCTGATCTCTATACAGGGTGATTTGTTTGTAGTTGAATTCTGTACAGGTGGTTTCTTTGTAGCTGAACTCTGTACATGATGGTTTCTTTGTAGCTAAACTCTTTACAAGGTGACTTCTTCTAGCTGAACTCTCTACGGGGTAATTTCTTTGTAGCTGAACTCTCTATATGATGGTTTCTTTGTAAATGAACTCTCTACAAGGTGAATTCTTCTACCTGATCTCTCTACAGGGTGATTTGTTTGTAACTGAACTCTGTACAAGTGCGTTTTTGTGGGTGATCTCACTGCAGGTTGATTTGTTTGTAGCTGAACTCACTAAAGGGTGATTTTGCTTGTAGCTGAACTCCTTGCATTGTATCTAGTTTCTAGCTGATCTCTCTACAGGGTGATTTGTTTGTAGCTGATCTCTCTACAAGTTGATTTGTGTGTAGCTGATCTCTCTGCAGGTTGATTAATTTGCAGCCGATCTCTCTACAAGGTAATTTGTTTGTAGCTGAACTGTCTATAAAGTGATTTATTTGTAGCTGATCTCTCTGCAGGTTGATTTGTTTTAGCTGAACTCTCTACAGGGTGATTTACTTGTAGCTGAACTCCTTACATTGTGACTAGTTTCTAGCTGACCTCTCTACAGGGTGATTTGTTTGTAGCTGATCTCTCTACAAGTTGATTTGTGTGTAGCTGATCTTTCTACTGGTTGATTTGTTTGTAGCCGATCTCTCTACAGGGTAATTTGTTTGTAGCTGAACTCTGTACAAGGTGCTTTTTTGTAGGTGATCTCACTGCAGGTTGATTTGTTTGTAGCTGAACTCACTAAAGGGTGATTTGCTTGTAGCTGAACTCCTTACATTGTGTCCAGTTTCTAGCTGATCTCTCTACAGAGTGATTTGTTTGTAGCTGAACTCTCTATAAGGTGATTTATTTGTAGCTGAACTCCTTACATTGTGTGTAGTTTCTAGCTGATCTCTCTACAGGGTTATTTGTTTGTAATTGATCTCTCTACAAGTTGATTTGTGTGTAGCTGATCTCTCTGCAAGTTGATTTGTTTGTAGCCGATCTCTCTATAGGGTAATTTGTTTGTAGCTGAACTCTCTATAAGGTGATTTGTTTGTAGTTGATCTCTCTGCAGGTTGATTTGTTTTAGCTGAACTCTCTAGAGGCTGATTTGTTTGTAGCCGATCTCTCTACAGGGTAATTTGTTTGTAGCTGAACTCTCTACAAGTTGATTTGTGTGTAGCTGATCTCTCTGCAGGTTGATTTGTTTGTAGCCGATCTCTCTACAGGGCAATTTGTTTGTAGCTGATCTCTCTACAGGGTGATTTTTTTGTAGCTGACCTCTCTTCAGGGTGATTTGTTTCTAGCTGATCTCTCTACAGGGTGATTTTTTGTAGCTGACCTCTCTTCAGGGTGATTTGTTTCTAGCTGATTGCTCTACAGGTTGATTTGTTTGTAGATGAACTCTCTACAGGGTAATTTGCTTGTAGCTGAACTCCTTACTTTGTGTCTAGTTTGTAGCTGATCTCTCTACAGGGTGATTTGTTTGTAGCTGAACTTCTTACATTGTGTGTAGTTTCTAGCTGATCTCTCTACAGGGTGATTTGTTTGTAGCTGATCTCTCTACAAGTTGATTTGTGTGCATATAGCTGATCTCTCTGCAGGTTGATTTGTTTGTAGCCGATCTCTCTACAGGTAATCTGTTTGTAGCTGAACTCTCTATAAGGTGATTTGTTTGTAGCTGATCTCTCTGCAGGTTTATTTGTTTTTGCTGAACTCTCTACAGGGTGATTGCTTGTAGCTGAACTCCTTACATTGTGTCTAGTTTCTAGTTGATGTCTCTACAGAGTGATTTTTTGTAGCTGAACTCTCTTCAGGGTGGTTTGTTTCTAGCTGATCTCTCTACAGGTAGATTTGTGTTGATTTGTTCATTGCTGATCACTCTAAAGGTAATTGATTTGTTGCAGTTGAACACCCTGCAAAGTGTTTTGTTTGTAGCTGATCACTCTAAAGGGTAATTTGTTTGTAGCTGAACTCTCTCCACAGTGACTTGTGTGTAGCAGAATTCTGTGTAACTGAATTCTCTAGAAAGTGACTTAATTGTAGCTGAATTCTCTACACAGTGCATGACTTGTTTATAGCTGAACTTTCTTCAGTGTGACTTGTAATGTTCTGAATCTCTATAGTGGTATATTTGCTTAACTCTCCACATGGTGACTGTCTTCTTGCTGAACTGTCTATAAGATTAACTGTTTGCAGCTGAACTCCCTACAGAATAACTTGTGATGTAATAAAATTCTATAATGGAGTAAATAAATTAGCCGAATGCTCTATTAGGGTGACTGTTCTATTAGAGTATCTCGATCTCGCATTTGCTACACGGAGTTGAAGTTGGAGGGAGTGTCCACAGCAAAAATCGTCTTGTTTCATCAAGGCAGCACAGAGCTACGGAGGTGCGAAAATTGCGTTTTCTTTCTTCCTGTCAATATACTCACTGGTGTTGCGCGCCACCTTCTTGGGCCGCACGACACACTACCGTGTGTCTTGATTGCGTTGGGAAAATCCCAATCAGAACACTTACTAAATTAGAATAATTTCATGATCAAACAAAACAATGACACGTGCCTCAAATGAATACAGTTACCAGTGCGAGTACCAGTGGAACATGTCCTTGTTAGGAAATAGCTGAAAGTTTATGATAACATTAAAGGTGAATTTTATGTTGTCTGGTCAAAGTGGTCATAGAGGTGGTTTTGTAATACACACTTATAATAACTGGTTTCACAGCACACGTATGCATATGTATTTTTTCTAGAAACGAAAGACATCCGGCAAATCAATGCTTGACCAAAGTAAGTACAACACATATAGTGTGATATCATAGGCTCCATCAGAACAGATACTAGGAAGACTTCAGTCACACCAACAGAATCAAGATTAGGAAGAGCTACCACTGTAGCACAGGTAGAGGATAGAATCACACACATCCTAATTATTATAATCGGTTAACATGTATCCTGTGAATAGGAAACAATTTAATGTAATTTGAAAGTATGGTTGACTTGTAGCTTTTGTAAGATTAATTTAAAATAGGTCCTTGTTAGAAGGTGACATACACTTGTGTTATTAGTTTGTTAATACACTTCACTATCCTACAGATTCCTGTAGCTATTGAGATGATATAGACTAGTACTGGTACAGTGTATTATGTGTGTGACCAGTCTGTGTTGGGGGATAAGCCACAAGGTAGTGATGTGCCTGTTGATGATTCTCAAACTGATACGAACCCCAGTGTGTTTCCCAGTGTGTTTCTGACCCAGGATGAAGGTTTGTTGTGTAGTGTGTGCATGTGCGTTCGTGTGTGTGTGTGTGTGTGTGTGTGTGTGCGTGTGTGTGTGTGTGTGTGTGTGTGTGTGTGTGTGTGTGTGTGTGTGTGTGTGTGTGTGTGTGATGGTTGTGTATATAGCACGCATACATACATTTTTGTACAGTGCGTGGTGTTTGTGTGAGAGAGTACGTGCACACAGTGTGGTTTGGTTTGCATAGGCTCACTGTGAACTAACTAATTAAGATATCAGTTAATGAGATATGTACACACACAATACCCACACACTAATATTCACCTTATTATTTACACACATTATATGATGAAAGGTTGTTAGTAGACTAGTAACCAGGATGTGTTAGTGTTAGTGGAACATGGAAAGGATGAACTAACTCAACTTGTAATCTTATAAAATTAATTATCTCAAGATCCACCCTGGAGTAATTTGTTCACATTATATTATTGTTAGTAAATGAAGCACTATTGTGTAATATATTACATCATCAAGGCAGTAGGTGTATGTATACGGGGATGTTATTAAGGTGTATGGGGAATACCCTCTATTGAAAGTATTGGCTGTTATTTACACTTATAGGATGTGGCTTAAACCAGATAGACAGTAGTAATTTCTTAATGCAAGACTGTGTTACAACATGTTTCAGTCAACATATTTTGTGACGTTCTCTCCCAGGCTATGGTAATGCAGTTAAAGGAGTATATATAGTCACATACAAGAGTTGGCTGCCCTTATATGCAGATCTATTGTATAATGGTATATACTTATATACGTATGGTGTGGACCCTGTTAAAGCAAATTAAGGATGTAATCCTGACACTGCAGCTGGCGTATGTAGTTAAGGTCCCAATGTACTACATAACCCATTATTACAAAAATAGGATACCTCTTGAAGGGCGTTCATATTTCACCAAAAGTGAACAAGTAATGGGCAAGATTGCTTATTAAAGATAGGTGGAATTTGATGGTTAAAATGCTTAACAACTATAACTATTTACTAGGACTGTGTATCCTGCTCATCTCTAAATGAATTTAAACCTCTGTGTTGTGGCGTCTGAGTGCTGAATGTACTACAAGGGTTCAGTTCAAAGTCCTCCTTAGACCCTGTGTAGTTTTATACCTTTACAGGTGTTTAGTAGCAGTAATTGAACAAGTCCATTACACCACCTTCTAAATTTAGGCACGTGTTTGATCTTGTCAGCAGTAGCACCCAGTAACACCAGTAGCACCCAGTAACACCAGTAGTACCCAGTAACACCAGTAGTACCCAGTAACACCAGTAGCACCCAGTAACACCAGTAGTACCCAGTAACACCAGTGTTAGTACTGTAAATGAGTATAAAGAGAGTTGGTATTGTGGTATTGTTAAATTGGCAACACCCTTGAGGCCATGACCTCTTTTGACTTAAATTGTTAGTATACCACACATTTCTGAAGGAGATTCTTGTTCAAGTGCACATCTGAACAGCAGCTATTTTCTAATGTGTGTTTAGTGCCATAATTACATTGTACAATTTCAGTGTGCGTGTAAGTAATTAAAGCGTGTATGTGGACATTATTTGTTTGAAATCAGCCTACTGTAGTTAGATTACTCTACCTGTTGTACCTTGGTTAAACTACTTGTAAGTGGTTAGTAAGAACAAGCCATTTACACCACCTTCTACCAGTTAGGTGTTTATTTAATGTCCACACCTTATCAGCGGCAGCACCCTGTAATACCAGTTTTGGTTCTGAAAACAAACAAGTAGAGGGTCGACATAATTGGAATACAGTATGCTTCAAATATTTAGTGATCTCATTAATGAAATTTATTTCACTCATGGCCCTCAAAGTGTTGAGTGTACAACACTTAATTTTTGTAGGCACACATACTTAATTGTGTAGTTCATGTTCACTAAATCAAAATGAATTTCTTGTTTAGTTTTGTACATTAATGCTGTATACAAGTAGTATATAGTTAAGATTAAGTGTTTAACATTTGGTCTACAGAGAGTGACCTGTCTACTACACACAGTGTAGTGACCGAACACCTTGTCATCTCTGATGAATTGTTCTATGATGTTAAGAAGAGGTAAACATCATATACATGTATCAGTGATATGATCCCTTCATAGTATAAGGAAATGTTACCTGGAACACTTGGAGTCATGGAAAGTGTCACTTGCACAAAAGTCAAGACAGAGTTATGTGGCAAGGTCAGTGTTGATGCTACCAATATATAGTCTTTCAAGTATTTTCTGTTGTTATTCTGATACTATGTACACACAGGAGGAAGAATATACTACAGAGCTAGACCTGAGGTTACACCTTCATGAGCCAAGACTAACTAGGATTACTCAAGACATTCACAATTAATGTCCGAGCCAGTAAGTTATAATAACTAGTTACTGGTATATCCCATGGTTTACACATTGTGTACAGGTGAGCTAATAGCTCATTGGGAGAGACTCAGTCATCACATACAGGGGACTAATGCTGAGGTGGCCAATCACAAGGGTAATAATATCAGCAGCTTGAATGACCAGCTACAAGCTAAGGTTGGGAACAACGAATCACATGTTTGTTAAAGTTAGAGGTACTGGTTTATAGTATGAGCAACTCTTAGTGGATATGAACATGACAGAAGAAAGATTACTGGCTTCAACAACATTATCAGAGTAAGTCTTCATCTTAATCTTTTCATGACATCCTCTACATAACTTGGTCCACACAAACACACCACTACACACTCCCACACCACCTCTAGGTAGTGGGCAGTATACATAACATACCAATAGTGGACTGATCATTTTATATTATATGTCTGTGGTCCAGGTTGAACAAGGTGGAGCAGGATATGAAGACCACCATTGATCAGGTAAACAATTGTTGTGTTATAGAGGAAGGGGTAGGCTTGGGATTAGTAGAACAAGTAGGCTGGCAATTGGATTAATCCATTGAGTGTTAGACAACATTTGGTCATGAACAGGAGAGAGATACTGTAATAATAATTACAAAGTAATTGCTGTACATGACTGAATTATCAGAGGTTGAACATTATTACAGTAATAGGGTTATTGTAGAGTTTCAGTATATGGGGGACAATCGATCTCATAAAGTGTTTTACTTTTGTAAATAATGTCTCAACCTTTTTTTTTTTAGTATGTAGCTTTTAGCTAGAGATGTGCCAAGCCTTGTCATTTCACTGATCCTTGTAATAGAGTGATAGACCACTCTATGTATTGTCTAGTTTGTGTTTATAAGTGAAATAATTCTTATTGTGTCTCTAAAATATGTATACCACTTCACTTGAGAGTCACTACAAATTGGCCATCTTGTAGTTTTCTTAGGTACACAGACTCCCTGATACAAAATGTTTAACGTTCCAATCTACTTATGACCATTTTAGTTCTGAACTGCTTGTAGTCTGAAAGTGCTGCTAGTATCAATATGATTCCTTGTTGGGAGCACAGCTGGAGTACAAGTTATTGCCATTAAAGAGTATATTATTTAATTGCAGTTTACCAAGTTTAGTATCAAGCTTTATAACTGCATAAACCAGCTAGAACTGTATTGTCAGTTAGTATTGTGTGTGTTATGGAATAATATGGTGTTTGTATCATACACAGCACAAGTCATGGTTGTCCCATACTACTGACAACTATCAGTTGTGTCTGGAGAATACTGCCAGTGATTTGTCTCTAGCTAATGACAACTTTAGATCCTCTCTCAAGTGTGCTAATAGTGTGTGTGTGTAGTGTGCGTGTGTGTGTGTGTGTAGTGTAGTGTGTGCTGTGTGTGTTTTCCTGAAGAGCATAGTCAAGTGGCTAGAGTGTCAGCCTGGTAATCTAGGTTCATTGCCTGGTTATGCCATTTGGTGTTGTTGTCATTGTTTCCTAAGCTTTACTCACATTGCTCTAGTCTACCCAGCTGTACATTGGGGACTTGGTGGCCTGGTGCCAACTAGGGAAGCAACCCACCCCAATGTGTACCTTTTGTTTACTGGGGAAGCAAATTCCTTGTCTCACTGAGCAGTGTTGTGGTCATTGTCTGAAACTTCAGGTTCCGTGATCTTTCTTCATGAGACCTGGGCAGTCCTCCTGTGGGTTGCTAGCGCTGTCTCAAGAGGATTTGCCTGCACACGGCTCAGAGTGGTGCACAGGCATCCCAGTACTACTGCTAGTTTGTTGGGAAAAAGTTTTACATTTTTTGTAGTTTCAAAGCAAAAGTTTCCCCACTAAATGAAATTTTAAGCTTTACCATTTACAGTAGATAAAACCTAGTGTGTAATTTAAGAGGCTGGCAGAAAATCATCAGATTATAATTTAAATTAGTAACAATTTCTGTTAGCAATTGATGAGGTATACATGGCTTTTGAAGTTGCGTATAATGTAGCTAGGCCCAAGCCTATTATGTCGGCTAATTTAAAGCATAATAAGCGATTGCAGAAATACTCTAATACAGCAGTCAGAAAGCACTAATATACTCTAATAAAACAGTCAGTTCTAAAGCATAATCTTGATTTTGAAAGCATAATTTTGAGCATAATAGGCTTAATTTTTGAGCAATGCTCAAAAGCATAATAGGTAAAATTTTGGGCATAATAGGCTGGGGCCTAAATGTAGCACTGTTGAGTCATCTGTCAGTAAATATTACAATGTGTGTTGTGAGATTGTATGAGGTAGAGGATGTTTTAGGGAGAGAGTACATGATGCAAACACAGTACCATGACATTTTGATCAATTTTACCATAACAGCACAAAATGTCAGAGAAATTTGGGAAATTCTCACAACTCTACTCTAACATTTTGCACAGATTTCATGTTAGTACTATTGTGTCCTGTAGCTGGCCATAGTCCACTGTACAGTAGCAGGGACAGTGTCAGGGTAGGTACCCTCATCATAACATAGTACACACTAGTACTGACATGTTGACATAATAGACTTCTTCAGTAGCAGCATCTTCATAAGAGGACAAGAAAACATCTAGACAACAGACACTGCTTGAAGGTTCTTAGTTACTATTTTGTTAGGCTGTTTTACTGTAGTTGTACCCAGTTATACTGATAGTAAAATGTCAGTAACTTGAAGTATATGGAACATAATTGTTTTACTAAGTTTTAAACTCTCAGTAAAACATCAGTGAATGTGGGTTTACTGAAAAACTACTAAAATACCAAACAATTAACTGTTCCACATACTGGGGATATACCACTCTAGTAAGCCAAGAAACTTCAAGCAGTGAGAGGTACATTGTACATGTATATCGGAGGAGTACCTGGGATGTGTTGAAGAGCTGTGCTTGAAGCCACTTACATAATGGGTGACTGTTCTATTAGAGAATTTGACATGTTTTCTGATTCCTTTATTAGAGTACAGGAGCTTATGAAAGATGACACCGTATTTATCTATTGAGTTTTGTGTGCTTCTGCTAGTAGAAATAAAGTGTTAAAAATATATGTGCGATATTCCATGCTGGATTGCTCAGTTAAAATTTTGAAGTATTATTCATGTACACAATGTTCCAGACCGCTTTTTGTATTTGGACTAATTAGTTTAAAGTGAATTCCCATAGTCTTGGTAACGGGTGAATCCTACAATACATTACGCATTGGGAAAAATGACGAACTGTGGTCAGAAACTGTGCTGGGCCCATGTATCCGCTGCAGTTACAGCCATGAAAATAAGGTGAAGTATTCTTTAGAGGTATGTGAGTAATTAGCAGATCATTTTTTTTGTGGGTACCACTACGTAATGTTGTAGGCACTTCGAAAACACACAAAATCACTGTGCTTTTACACCATTTTAAGCATTTTACATACTTTTGGGGCATATCCCTTTTAATATTAATGTATTGATTATTAACCAAATAAATTTCAACATGATTAGCTACATTAATGGTTTTTTGAGCCACAAAACTAGGTTGTGAAATGAAGTCAAAAATCTACTGCTGCTCAGTTTTACATGCACAGTAATAATTTTATTATTTTTCCGGCCCTAATGGCACTCCCTTCCACCCACACGTCTCTATGGAAAACAAGCTAGAAGAACAACATAAAAAGGGAAAAAGAAAGAATTTACCTACAGAAAAGACACCTAAAAGAACCTACAGAAGCCCAGGAAATGTTAGTGAACTGATTTTCAGCTTCTTCCCATATGCGGTTTACCCTGTAGGCGTGACAACACATTGGTGTTATTTTTTGTTAATAATCGCTCATAACTCTTTGCCTGTTTATGGTATAGCAGCCAAAGTTGGTACTGAGATGCGCCTTTATACCCCCCCTTCTGTGTGCCATATTTCAAGGCAATTGGATAAGGCGTTCGCGTTTTATAGCAGTTTTTGTAAGTGTGCGAAAAGAGGAAGAAAAATAAGAAGAAAAGAAACTAAGGCTAAGCCAATTTTTGAAGTCGCATATCTCGGGAACGCCTGAAGCGATTTTGCTCAAATTTGGAATGTGGAGTACTGAAGTTGGAGGGAGTGTCCACAGCAAAAATCGTCTTGTTTCATCAAGGCAGCACAGAGCTACGGAGGTGCGAAAATTGCGTTTTCTTTCTTCCTGTCAATATACTCACTGGTGTTGCGCGCCACCTTCTTGGGCCGCACGACACACTACCGTGTGTCTTGATTGCGTTGGGAAAATCCCAATCAGAACACTTACTAAATTAGAATAATTTCATGATCAAACAAAACAATGACACGTGCCTCAAATGAATACAGTTACCAGTGCGAGTACCAGTGGAACATGTCCTTGTTAGGAAATAGCTGAAAGTTTATGATAACATTAAAGGTGAATTTTATGTTGTCTGGTCAAAGTGGTCATAGAGGTGGTTTTGTAATACACACTTATAATAACTGGTTTCACAGCACACGTATGCATATGTATTTTTTCTAGAAACGAAAGACATCCGGCAAATCAATGCTTGACCAAAGTAAGTACAACACATATAGTGTGATATCATAGGCTCCATCAGAACAGATACTAGGAAGACTTCAGTCACACCAACAGAATCAAGATTAGGAAGAGCTACCACTGTAGCACAGGTAGAGGATAGAATCACACACATCCTAATTATTATAATCGGTTAACATGTATCCTGTGAATAGGAAACAATTTAATGTAATTTGAAAGTATGGTTGACTTGTAGCTTTTGTAAGATTAATTTAAAATAGGTCCTTGTTAGAAGGTGACATACACTTGTGTTATTAGTTTGTTAATACACTTCACTATCCTACAGATTCCTGTAGCTATTGAGATGATATAGACTAGTACTGGTACAGTGTATTATGTGTGTGACCAGTCTGTGTTGGGGGATAAGCCACAAGGTAGTGATGTGCCTGTTGATGATTCTCAAACTGATACGAACCCCAGTGTGTTTCCCAGTGTGTTTCTGACCCAGGATGAAGGTTTGTTGTGTAGTGTGTGCATGTGCGTTCGTGTGTGTGTGTGTGTGTGTGTGCGTGTGTGTGTGTATGTGTGTGTGTGTGTGTGTGTGTGTGTGTGTGTGTGTGTGTGTGTGTGTGTGTGTGTGTGATGGTTGTGTATATAGCACGCATACATACATTTTTGTACAGTGCGTGGTGTTTGTGTGAGAGAGTACGTGCACACAGTGTGGTTTGGTTTGCATAGGCTCACTGTGAACTAACTAATTAAGATATCAGTTAATGAGATATGTACACACACAATACCCACACACTAATATTCACCTTATTATTTACACACATTATATGATGAAAGGTTGTTAGTAGACTAGTAACCAGGATGTGTTAGTGTTAGTGGAACATGGAAAGGATGAACTAACTCAACTTGTAATCTTATAAAATTAATTATCTCAAGATCCACCCTGGAGTAATTTGTTCACATTATATTATTGTTAGTAAATGAAGCACTATTGTGTAATATATTACATCATCAAGGCAGTAGGTGTATGTATACGGGGATGTTATTAAGGTGTATGGGGAATACCCTCTATTGAAAGTATTGGCTGTTATTTACACTTATAGGATGTGGCTTAAACCAGATAGACAGTAGTAATTTCTTAATGCAAGACTGTGTTACAACATGTTTCAGTCAACATATTTTGTGACGTTCTCTCCCAGGCTATGGTAATGCAGTTAAAGGAGTATATATAGTCACATACAAGAGTTGGCTGCCCTTATATGCAGATCTATTGTATAATGGTATATACTTATATACGTATGGTGTGGACCCTGTTAAAGCAAATTAAGGATGTAATCCTGACACTGCAGCTGGCGTATGTAGTTAAGGTCCCAATGTACTACATAACCCATTATTACAAAAATAGGATACCTCTTGAAGGGCGTTCATATTTCACCAAAAGTGAACAAGTAATGGGCAAGATTGCTTATTAAAGATAGGTGGAATTTGATGGTTAAAATGCTTAACAACTATAACTATTTACTAGGACTGTGTATCCTGCTCATCTCTAAATGAATTTAAACCTCTGTGTTGTGGCGTCTGAGTGCTGAATGTACTACAAGGGTTCAGTTCAAAGTCCTCCTTAGACCCTGTGTAGTTTTATACCTTTACAGGTGTTTAGTAGCAGTAATTGAACAAGTCCATTACACCACCTTCTAAATTTAGGCACGTGTTTGATCTTGTCAGCAGTAGCACCCAGTAACACCAGTAGCACCCAGTAACACCAGTAGTACCCAGTAACACCAGTAGTACCCAGTAACACCAGTAGCACCCAGTAACACCAGTAGTACCCAGTAACACCAGTGTTAGTACTGTAAATGAGTATAAAGAGAGTTGGTATTGTGGTATTGTTAAATTGGCAACACCCTTGAGGCCATGACCTCTTTTGACTTAAATTGTTAGTATACCACACATTTCTGAAGGAGATTCTTGTTCAAGTGCACATCTGAACAGCAGCTATTTTCTAATGTGTGTTTAGTGCCATAATTACATTGTACAATTTCAGTGTGCGTGTAAGTAATTAAAGCGTGTATGTGGACATTATTTGTTTGAAATCAGCCTACTGTAGTTAGATTACTCTACCTGTTGTACCTTGGTTAAACTACTTGTAAGTGGTTAGTAAGAACAAGCCATTTACACCACCTTCTACCAGTTAGGTGTTTATTTGGTCCAGTTGGGCTTCATACAGGAGATCCATTTAAGCATACGGCAGGAACTGCCTGACTCACACCTGTTAAAACATATTAATCATGTTAAGACAGATATGCACGGGTTCACCAATTGTTATATGTTACACAAAAAAATATACACAAGGAAAAATGAATTTTAGGTTTGATTAGGGATCATAAGCATAAGCACAACAGTAACTGTGTCACAGTTGTAATCAAACTCATTTCAAACTCATCCCGGTGTATTATATATACTTACCTACATCCTCACATTGGCCACACAATATCATTTAAGCTACACATACCTTCCAAGAAAAGGCTCAGATTAAACCATAAAAGGTATACGTACATACATACTATTAAGGAGTTGTGTGATTGTTTCAAACTACTTTTGAACACTTCTGTAACATCATTGCTATGGTGATTATTATTGTTATGTAACACTTTCACACCTCAGATCAAAAGGAGTCGCCCCGGATACATATGAAATGTAACCAGGCTAGTGATTATATAGACATTGAGACCGAAATCGATTGTGGGGATCGATTAATACCCATGTGATTAGGATGCATGACATTGATTTTGCCATGAAAATCACTCAGATGAAGACCATTTTGTTATCCTCGTCATCCTACGAGTTGAAAAACGTTGGGCCAAGGTGCGAACTAGTGCTATAGCTTATTCAATTATCATTTCTGCACGTTCTTGAATATGGACTTGCCCCCATCACGAAGCTACCACTCTGCACAGAGTAACCACTCTACAAGCAAACTTACCTGTCTAGGCCTTTAGTGAACTCTGCAATTTTTCCATAAACAATTCAATAGTACTGATTAAAACATTACACTCACGTAACCAAAATTTTCCGTGATATCTCTAGGATAGTTTGTTCATCGTAACCGAATGTGACCAGAACATAATAGCTGCTGACCCATATTCAAAAATTTTAGGTATGCATACTGTATATAATACATTCAGTGGCTGCACTTGTATTGGCTTGGGTGATTGATCGCCCTTACTGGCTGTCAGCCTGATAAGCGTTACATATTAGTTGTAACATGGGGCATTTGGGCTTTGTTTGATATGTATGCCCTCTGCCCTCGGACCTGTGGACCTCGGGCAGTCAGGAATACATATCAGGCAAAGCCCTCTTACCCATGATACAACTAATACATGTATCACAGCACTAAAAGCACTTATACAAAGTTGGTAAAGATGAGGCCAAGTGACTACGTAACACAGCAGAGGGCTTGACAAGTATCTCAGCCACAGGAGATTTACATTTCATAAAGAAATTTAAATATAATCCAAGAGGTCATAGGATACAGACCCATAGAACAATGGGATATAAACATCGTAAAATTGTCTTCTTCCAGAATCACATCTGTTTGATGAGGTCATGGTTTTTAAAACAGTCATATTCCCGCCAAATCCCAAATAGTTAAAAGACCCAAAACAAAGGAAACAATAACAACCTTTACATCACACACACTCTCATACATACAGGTGGCACATACCCCATGATTTATAATTATTCCATTGATGGCTGAATTCCTGGCAAATTACGTATGACAAACTAGTCATATTAACCTTACTATACACACTTAGTAACCATATGTCTAAACACTTGCTATAAATTAAAGCAATTCACTGTGCTGTTTTTATGCAATTGAAGTCATCACATGGAAAACAATAAACTTTGGTAAAACCAGCCCGACCAAACAACGGAATCCTGACTACCTGTTCACAGAGATGCCTTGCACTTCATAGAACTATAAACAGTTTGTAGTAGTGCTGGGCGGTATTGAAAAATATCAAACGGTATACCTTCCATAAAAAGTATTATGGTATTACTAAATATCACGGTATTAATGTAAAAGCCATTGGTATTAAAGTAACTGCCATTTACCTCAACAAAAGCACCAAATACTCAGCAAGCCTCAGGTACAAATTACCACAAACAAACTTTTGGTTAACTGACTACGTCAGCACCTGCCAACAAACATTGTCACATGTCTGGTTACCTTCTAAGTGTAGGTTATTGTACAAATCCAGGTATCTTCGCTATTTTAGAGACCTGAGGAATGGCACAATAATCACCGAGGGAAAAGCCCAAGGTATCTTCGCTATTTGCCCAAGGTGATTATGTGCCATTCCTCAGGTCTCTAAAATAGCGAAGATACCATGGATGTGGGCAATAACCAATTTAGACTATAGCTCATGCACTGCTAATAATGGCGGCTTCCTAATCAAATCAGTGTTAAAACAACTCACTTGTAGGCTTCCTAGATGAATACAATCATCTCTATTTATCCAGTGATGTTTTCTTCACACTCTAGTGATGATTTCTGATGGCTGTTGTGACTGGAATCCAGCAAAACATGTGACGCATGTGACAAAAAAAATTGTCATGGGTATCTAACCAGTTTAGATACCTACCCGTGGGTATCTATTGGATTTTAAATACCTCAATAACAACCAAACTTCAAAGCATACTATGCATATCATAGTCTAAATATGGGATGAAACAAGCCCACAGGGAGGCCATAGTGCCCAGACGGTATGGAGGTATTAAAAAAAAACAACAGGTGGTATTAAAAAAAAAACAGGCAGTATCAAACCAGTATGACTTAAATATAACAGATTACTAACAATACTGGTATATCGCCCAGCTCTAGACTGTAGCAGAGCTAGATTTTATTCTTTGCATAACTTATAATTCCATGCCGCCATATTGCAACTGCGGTCATTAATGGTAAAGATGCATCTTCACTTATCAAGTTGACAGTTAATACACTATTTCTGATGTATGGTGGCTGAATATTATACATACACATGGTTCACAACAATATCCATACAAATGTACGTGTAAAAGCATATGAGGATAAATTTATATTGACAAGATGTTTTCTTTCACACCAGTACTATGTTGATGCTGTTAACAAGAGCTTGTAGAGAAGAACACAAACTGTGGTCTCATGGAGGAACCCGAAGTTCCACAACGACCCCAACATCACTAAGTGAGACAAGGTATTTGCTTCCCCAGTAAACACCAAGTACCCATTGATGCTATAGCTGGGTGGGCTGCTTTCCAATTGACACCAGGCCACCAGGTCCCCATTATACAGCTGGGTAGACTGGAGCAATGTGAGTAAATTTTCTTGTTCAGGGAAAACAACAACACCAATTTGGCATAACTGGGCATTGATCCTGGAACTTTTTTCAATTACCAGGCCGATGCCCTAGCCATTTGGCTATGCTAACACACACACACACACACACACACACACACACACACACACACACACACACACACACACACACACACACACACACACACACACACAAACACAAACACACACTACCAAACAGTACATATTACTTACTTCATAAATGGCAAGATCAATCCCGGCATAAGGGATGATGCCTATCTGACTGGACAGTATTCCTCTATATAATGCTAGGGGACCTTCAGATTTCACCACACTTTTCATACAGTGAGCCATCCCTCTGTACTGGCCTGTACAACCCAGTGCCAACCTGGTCTCCATCATCTGGGGGACAATTATACATAGTTAAGTGATGTATCGCACAATTGTTTACATTAAACCATCACACAAAATTGACATTAATTTGAGTGGCCATACTTACTACACATACAACAGTGCCTAGCAAACAACTATCTTACACAAACCCCAGAATACCTACTAGACAGATGCTATCAGTATCATAGGGTGAGCCTGAGTATTGTATTAACTTGGTATATAGTATAGCGGCATGACCAAAAAATTGTGTACTTTTTCATAAAACCATGAAACTTTCCACATAAATAGTAGTCTTCAATACATGTATTTTTAGATCTAGTGCCAACGCTGAGTTGGCGACCTTTACTGCCATTTTTGTACAGAAAATTGATCATTTTTGTCTTTAACTCCCTGAGGCAGTGATTAACTTGTTAAAACATGGTACCAAACAAAAGATCTTGCTGATAGAAACAACTTGGTTTTTATTTGAAGTCAGTGGGTGAATTTATTCTTAAGTTATGAGTATTTTTATTAGCTGCAAAATTTGATAAATTTATGCATAATTATCTGCCCACAGGTAATTCATACCTCGAGGGGAGGTAAATTTATCAAATTTTGCAGCTAGTAAAAATGATCATAACTTTGTAATGAAATCACCTACTGACTTCAAATAAAAGCCAAGTTGTTTCTATCAGCAAGATCTTTTGTTTGGTACCATATTTTAACAAGTTAATTACTGCCTAAGGGTGTTTAAGACAAAACTGATCAATTTTCTGTACAAAAAAGGCCATAAAAGTCACCAAAGGTCAACTCAGCGATGGCACTACAGGGGGTGTATATCTAAAATTACATGTCACGAGGACTACTATTTATGTGGAAAGTTCCATGGTTTTATGAAAAAGTGCACAATATTGCCAATTTTGGGGGCTACACCGCTATACTAATATTATGTATGCACACTGTATTACTATCATTGGAATTGTGTAGGCAATCAAGAAGGTAGACAGGTGAGCAAGTGTACCTAATAATGCATTCGTACAATCACCATATCAGCCATGCATATGGCATTCAGATATTGACATCTGTGCAACTACCCCTCAATTGCTGCTTGCAGTCTGACAGCTGATTGATAAAGTGGAGTAAAATTGCAATTATCTAGCAATGAATAGAGTTTCATTTCAATATTAGCTTATAATAACTAAAAAAATCGTGTTAATAGTGTTTGGTTTAATAATCTCTGCATTTATTACAGTTGGAATTGTACATAGCTGTGTCCGACAATGACAACAAATAAGGAATAGTCCAGTAACATACACAATTAACTTAACTTCATCTGTGGCATTGATGATGACAACAAATAAGGAAGTCCAGTAATCTATGTCATGGCTTTGATGATGACAAGTACAAATAAGGAAACCTAGTAATCTATGCTGTTAATTTATGGCATTGACAATGAGTCTCAGGATATAACTGTGGCTTTTTGTGACTTTTAACACTTATAAATAAGGTTTGTTTTTTGTATTTAATTGTTAACTTGCTGTGTAATGAATGATTACAGATTGCTCATCAGTGTGTGCCTCACTTCAACTACCAGGGGCACAATTACATTACGGGAATCTGTGTACATTTCTGTTATGACCATATATAGGATATACACTTATGTAAACCTGTAAATATAACATTACGTACAATTCAACAAGAGTTATGACACACATACGTAGGAAGTTGTGTATATAAAATTTCCAAAGGCACTCAGGATTGGACAACTTGTGTTGGCTGTGAACACCAAATTTTAACACTGTTGTAAAGTTACAAATTGGTATTATTTATAAACATACATCACCACAATAATTTGCCTCTCCCATAGGGGATGTATTAAATCAGTTGTTAGTAACTCTTAATACAAACATGAAGTAGAAAGACTTACTCAACCTCTCCCAATTGTTGTTATGACAACAACCACTATACTAAGGTGTGGTTCTTTGTGATTACGTACTACTCATCATAATAAGATGTGAGCAGATGTTACGGCTCAAGTGAGATGTAACATATTGTTTGGCCAATACTACGTACCACTTTTTAACAATAAACAGTATCAATTGCATGTTAAAATACAAAATAATTAATCAATATGTATCATAAAACGACAATAATGAAGTGTTATGTTGGTGGTGCTTGTGACACCTCACTTAGCAGCCACCTCTTTAGTAAGACCACCCCAATACAATGGCCACCTCTATCACATCCCAAACAGCTAAGGTGTCCTATGGGTAGCTAGTGTCTATTATATTTTTGTCCTTTACTATGTCTTGTCACTGTCAGTTTGGGACTCAACTCACAAACATGTACCCTTTGTGTAGAATATCAGTGGATGATTTTTATTGTGCATAAATTATTCAGTTTGCCAACATTACGGTGTGATGCATTATGTACAGTATGTGATGCTGAACCATCATGACCACGCAAAAAGTAGTGCTGTGCAATATTTGGATTTTAATACAATGTAGATATGATAATTAGAAATTTCGATTTAATTTCGATATTTATTAATTGCATGAGTGAACTAATTGCCGGGGCGGCAAATATTTTAAATCACTAAAACTATTGCATAGCACCAGTAACAAGCCCAGGAAACTGGTACATACACTGTAAGCTTGTAAAATGGCTAAATTGCATAGAGCTGACTTTCATTTCTAGTGTGATTGTGCAATCACACACCAAAAGGATGTAGCTTTATAGCTTGATATATCAATATAATTATCAGCAACTTAAATATCGAAATACAATACAATAACGATATCAAAAATTATTGTAATTTTGATAATTTACACACCACTAACAAAAGACTACAAGCTGAAGTTGCTCTTCGTCTCACGTCGTCTTTTTTCACTTCACGTTACAACCACAAATAATATAAAGGATATACGTATATATTCCTGATATTTATTCCTGACAGCCCCGCAAGCCAAGGGTATACATATCAGGCAAAAGCCCAAATGCCCTGTGTTACAGCTAATATGTAACACTTCCGATCTGTAGCAGGCTAATAACTTATGCCAGGTGATCAATCACCCAAGCCAATGCAACTGGATATATTATATACATGCCTGAAAGATTTGACTATGTGTCAGAAGCTGGTACGTTCTGACTACATTTACTTATGATAAATGGACAAATCACAAAGATTTTTGGTTACGTGGGTTTAATGCTTTAATCAGTGTTGTTGAAGTGTTTATGGCATACTTACAGAGTTTATTAAAGGCCTAGATGGGTAAGCTTGCTTGTAGACTGGTAATTGTGTTATCAGTAACGTGGGTGTGGTTCATATTCAGAAACATGTCGAAATGCTTGCTATAGCACTAGTTCTCACCTTAGCCCAATGTGTAGGATAGCAACGATAATAAAACGTTTTCCCATCTGAGTGGTTTTCATGGCCAAAGCCAAGTCGTGCATACTAACCATGTGAGTACAGTAGAGCTGTGAACCTGATAACAAATTCAAAACCGGTTAACTGGTAACCAATAACTGGCAGTTAACCGGTTAACTAGTTTCTGTGTAATACAGTGGTATTGGCAGACACAATGGCCTGCTGGAAGCTTTAGGGTGGTACCAAAGTGACCATCAACATCCTGTCTTACAATAACAGTTATTATAATCACATATTTACACATACTTTGTGGTTATGTTTTACCAGGTGGGTGAGCAAAACCGGTTAAAGGCTTCTTAACCAGTTACTGACCGACCTAACCTAGACAATATCAGTTAATAATAGGTTTTTGTCAAACCGGTTCACAACACTAGAGTACAGTATTAATCGATCCCCATTTTAGCCTTAATGTCTATATAATTGCTGCCCAGATGTAGCTCGGGCAAAGTCGAATGCAAATAAGTGCCTCATAAGTGCAAATGTTTGTATGGCATTATGCCTTAATAGTATACATACGTACGTACGTACGTCTGTTATGTATACATGCCACATACGTGGCGTGGCGTGAGTTTATTGAGACTACAAGGGTGTGTAATTAAACTGATTAAAACTCGTCTTGCTTTAATTTGTGTTTATAAGACACTACCAAAATGGGAAATCAAAAAAATTACCAATATGCAGGAAGGTTGCAGTTAACTGGATTGCGTATAATGATAAAGTCACTCCCAAAAGTGCTATGCAATAGACTTCAAACCAGAGACGTCAATGGAGTTACTTACCAGACCTAGTGACACTTGAGAGAGGCAAAGATGGTACTACATGGCTTCAGGATTAATATTACTACTGTATGTGCACTTGTGGGTTGATGTTTAATGTAAATTATTCAACATTTGTAGTCAACATAAGTGAGAAATGTAACAACAAAACAAGCCAAGGCTTAGCTTGCTGAATGGATCACTGTGTGTGTAGCAACAAGCTCATACCACACACCAATCAACTCACACACATGGGCAGCATTATTTTGAAAAATAATTTAAGGGCAATCCGTAAGGTTCCTCATTGTACCGTGTGCAAGGAAATTTTGACGTCAAAAAACTGACTAATTTGACGAATCGGTTTAATTTGTCAAATTTAAATTCGTAAAATGTTTATAAGTGCCCTTAAAAGTACAGGTTTTGTCTACAATTTCTTGATTTTCATCAACATTAATTTTATTCGTCAAATCTGCTGAAGTCTGAATTTGTCAATTTTTTCTTACATCAAAATTTCCTTGCGCACGGTACACTACATCACATCTATATTTATCTCATAACATGCCTAATAGAGTACATTATGATACTACAGCTAGTTGGTAAAACATGCTATGACTTCCAGGAAACTTGTTATCATAATAAAATGGAGATTTAAAGGGGAATAGGAATTGCTGAAAAAAGCCACAAAAGAAGGATTGCTGGGGTGGTAAAGTAAATCACAAATCCCTATTTTGACTATCCGTCAAGACGTGTCAATTACAACATCCTTTTCGAGTTAATCGAGTCAAATTAGACTATGGTACAGTATGGCTCATTTACAGGTTTACTAAATCACTTAGTCACCTGACATGCTTACTTAGTCACCTACACATGTTCACTTAGTAACCTGCCCTCAAGCATTTTTGTACACGATAACACGAAAGGCACACTGCAGTACTTGATAATGCTGTACTACTTTTCTTCTCAGTGTTCTGCAAATAATTCTGGACAAATAGTAGACTAAATGGCATATGTACTGTAGCTCTAGCCGTTACTTTGGTTACCGGTCAAATAATTATTTTTCTGGGCACTTCAGGAAGAAACCGTTCCACTGTTCTGCATTGTTTTTTCATCCCACATTCATACTCTGGCTATAAAGGTACGTACTTTAAACCATAGTCTAAATAAGTTAGACACCGCGACCAATGGAAACTAAGTGATTTAGTAACCCCTCACACCCTTAGTAGCACCAGGAGCTTATAAGCGCCGAATTACTGCTCTCTTTATAAGGACATCTTTCATTAACAAAAGATAAAACACAGCTATACCCTGAGTGTTATGCTCCTTCGCGCCTTCGGCGCTTATAAGCTCCTGGTAGCACCCTTGCTGCGCTTGGGACACTACAGCCTCAAGCCATCGGGATTGCTAAATCGCTTAGTTCCCTTGGTCTTGGTGTCTAACTATTACGTAGGGATTTGTGAATTACAGTATATTACCATTGTACCACCCCAGTGATGCTTCTTGTTTTGTGGCTTTTTCAACAATCCCTGTTCCCTTTTTTGTTCATTAGTTTGTGTACTCAATTATGGATTTGTTTATTGAACAATTTACATTCTATACACATGTACAGTCAAATTTTGGTATAAGTACAAGAAACTGACTGAATTGTAATGTGTACAGAATCTCTTTATAGGAGATAAACTTTACGAACATTACTATGTAGTTTCTTTAATAGCTGTCAAATTTACAGGGCCGCTGGGAGGATTTAGGGGGCCAGGACAAATTTAGAATGTGGGGCCACTAGACTACAACATAGTTACTAGCTGATAAGCTTACTAACAGTTTTAGCATACAAAGCATGCCAAGCTAGGGTGTCTGGGGGCATGTCCCCCTGAAAATCACACCCTCTGAGATTAAATACAGTATGAGTGATTTTACAAGAACAAGCTTAGCTAACTAGTACTTGACAACTAAAAGCAAACTGCTAGCTACTAACTGATAAGCGTTCGAGTGTTAATCGGATGGCTGCAGGTTCAAGGCTACCCAAAACAGTCATGGATTTTTTCTCTCCTTTCTCTACCTTTTCAAACATACTTATATAACAACTTTAAACAGGCTGTAGGACCAGGTGTCCTACAGACCTTCAGCACTTGTGCTGTAAAACCTTAATAAATTAAGTAAGCTTATTGACAGTTTTAGCATGTGAAGCACGCCAAACCAGGGGGTCTGGGGGCATGCCCCCCAGGAAAATTTTGAAAATTAGAACCTCTGAGATTGATTATGAAAATGATTTTAATAATTTATCACAGTATAATTATAATGTTTATTGGACTGTTGTGTTAGGGTGACAGCTGTATTAGGGTATCTCGAGCTTGAATTTTATAGCAAGCCTTCTGCCAAGTACATACCACCTAGGAAATTTTTATACCCTAGGCCAGTCTGCTTTTAACAGTTACTATAACTGAATATTTACCTGACTGCTGTAGTAGTCTGACTGTTCTATTAGAGCATATTGATTTTATGTAAAAGTCACAGTGATATACAAGTGCCTTATAAAATATATTACGAGTAATGGTTTGCTGCCACTGCTGCACTGCATTGTTATGGATCTCATTGAGCTTGGATGGCATTTCTTAGTAAGGCTTCTGTTGTATCTTCTTGTCCAAAAATGTCACCCAAAAACCAGCCTCACGTTTCATTCATAACAGTTTAGAGGTATACGTTAGGCATAACCAAGTCCAAAATGCCTTCACAGCCAACACCAAGCCCTTCTAACAAGTTTCTATGAAATTTGAAAATTTTCTGTTTACTTGAACTTTCTACTATCTCACTACGTAACTAATTGACTAACTGATTCCTTCAGCCAAGCATAATTCGACTAGATTTCTTCACTGTCCAATGTTGCGTCAGTCTGAGACATGCCTTCTTGCCAACTGCAGTAGCTACAATGAATGGATGATGGACTTACCTTTGTCATCAGATTCCAATATAGAAAACAAACAGGTTCACCTATCAGGTGAGTGTGAGTGGTATATATCACTTATATCACGACTGCATCGGGTTTTGCTGATACGTATATACACCCTTTGCCTTTGGACTTTCGGGTCTATATCAAAACCCCTTGTAGCCATGGTATGACTGCTACCTATGTTCAGCTGTAATAAGTTTAACGAAAGTAGTAGTGGGTCTTCTGCTACTTGTATAGTGATCTTAGGCTGTCTATAACGGAAACAACAATTCTGTTGTCATTAAATTTCTCTTTTCCTAGTACAGACTGAGGCGATACACAGTGATTTTGTTAATGTGCTCCAGTTAGACACTTTCCCTCACAACTTAACTCTTGATATATATACTTGTACACATGTTTAACATGCATGAACACATGCAGTTTAAATTTGTATTGTCTACAGGAAAACAGAGTAGCAGAACTCCATAGAGGTTATACACTGTTGATCATTATTTGAGGTTTTGCTACACCAGACAAACTGACAGGAGTCTAGCACTCAAAATTTTGCACTTGACGTAGTTAACTCAACAAAACAGCCTATCAAAAGTTTACATTCTTACAATGGGAAAATATTAAACGATATTTTCACTTACAAACATGTACACAAACAGTTGTGATTTTAAACAATGGTACATTTTAAATGCAAGACGAGTGTTTTATCCCAGCAGCCACAACACCATAATTAGCAAACACAAACAATTCTCAGTAGTAAAACTCACAAGTAAACTAAACAACCTGCAGAACATTATTTAATTGCTGGACAGACAGATGGACTGAGACAAGGTGACACAAATGAGTAGCCAGTATAACCATACAAGGAAGAGGACAGTTCCATGGTTAGAGGTGCTGACTTAGCACTTTCAATTAGAGGACACAGCAAGGACTGACACATATCCCATATATAGCACGGGTCTTAGAAAACTGTTAAATTCTTTTAAAATTCCGTGGTAAGTAGCTTGCTATTTACACTCATACTTGCACTCGTATGATCACATACAGCCTGACAGGAGCCTTTTGGTATACTGCAGTACATACGACGTGCTAACAATTTTCCTTCTTTGTGTCCCATTTCTTTTCACTGGTAGTGCAGTGTTGCTAACAATGGTAATCATCTGTATTTTCTTGAGTGACTGCAGAGGTGCTTCTTGTATTGTTAGTCTGTTATGCTGTGTAACGGACTGGACATAGCTGAAAATGAAGAGTAATGATCACTTCACTTTACAGCAATTGATAGCCATGCATTCAAAAGCAAAATTAATTTAATGACATATCTGGTGCCATTATTTTTTTGATGTGGTATGCACGGGTGGAGCAATTTAGTGACAGGTCACACCCACTCAACATGCTTCATTTTTGTTGCTGCCATACAAGGCCAATAACATGATATTTTGTTCTTAAAACACCTGCACAGCACATAGGCATGCCCCCATGCAATGTTTTCAAAAACCACATCCTGTAACAAAAGTTTATAAGAAGGCACTCTCACGTGTGATTAATGCAGTCTGTAAAGACTTCACTATAGAATGAAGTTTTTAAAACCAGGCAGCCGGCCTTTGGACGGATGTGGGCACGCACCTGGTTTAGTGAAATTGTTTTCATAAAAGTGTGTCTATGTTTGTCTGTACACACCCACATGAACAAAATATTGTTAAATGGTAAAAAGCAATTAGTTACTGAGTTATACTGAGTTACTGAACCACTTGCACATTTTTTTAAATTTTATTAAGGCTTTACAGCATAAGTGCTGAAGGTCTGTAGGACACCTGGTCCTACAGCCTGGTGTCCTACAGCCTGCTCAAAGACATTAGCTGTGTAGTTGCAGAAAGGAGAAAAAATCCATGACTGGACCTAGGTAGCCCCGAACCTGCAGCCATCCGATTTACGCTCAAATGCTTACAGGAGTCTACCAGGTGATCAGGATGTTTTCTCCTTGTTATTTTCATGTAATTATAGTTCTCCTATTGTGTTACTTCATGGTGCTTCCATTGTCTATAGTATTCAGAAATATTCGACATATCAAAGCGAAGTGAGACTGTGTGCAGTTGATCTAAAAGAAAAACAGTTAGTACAGAAATAAGTACTATGGACAAAGATGGCAGATTCACTAACTGCTGTATCCCAACATGAAAACTGAGCTTGTAACATATAGTCTATCATTAACACACAAGACACAACAAATACTACTGTAACATGTCAGTGTTGTATTATGTATGTACATATGTATCTACAATACTGTGATCATCATAATAAATTTTCCTGTGATATACACAGTGTATGGTGATACACTTTTTTTTCAGTATTTCCAATTCTAACAGTACAAGATTTCAGTTTTGAAATGTTGTATAGTTAAGAGCGTGTATCGTATAAACAGTTTACAAGTACACAAGTACAACTAGTGTGGAAGACAAATGATGCTTGACAATAAAGGAGCACCTTTTTCTTGTTCACAAAAAGATGCTACTAGAATATATGCACATGTTCAACACATGTGGTAATTGAATCATATAAAGCACTGAAACTTTTCAGCGAGTTCTAATTTTAAACAAGCCGTTATAAGCCCAGTTAATGAAACCTAACACATGTACACATACTAGCAGCTCTATTTTTCAAATGTTTTATCTGCTGGTCTGTACCAGGACAATTACGCAGTCATGTTCTTATGACCATCTGTGTAGAGAAGACGCTGGGCATTCTAAGCAGAATACATCAAGTTGATAAGTTGTCAAGATATCAGAGAATAGAGAGTCCTTGCAGGATTAGCCTAGCCTCTGTTGGGAACTGAACTTGAACATGCATACACTTTGTATAACACTGTACTATGTACTCTAGGTTAGGCCTTAGTATTCTTCCGTTTCTTGTAATTATCTCACGTGTGTACTATATAGTTATGGCTTCAGTAGCGAGAAGGGATTGTCACTAGTTATCGCTCTTGTTATCACTTTCGACCGAACCTACTATCGTCAGCCCCGCAACAGCCTCAGAGCTAGTGAAAGCTCACTCTGATACCTTTGATCCCCAATGAAGGTCTACTGAGGGGAATTTACCACACCTCACACAAGTGACATTTTAAAATTGTTGTATCTAGGGAGTTTTCTTGGGTCATCCCAGGATGTAATTTGTGGTTGTTAACTTATCAGGTGTTGTACCCTTATATGTATTCTATGCTTTATTTAATTCATGAACTGCTGAGTGGTTGCTCAGTGTACGGGAATTCTGATTCAGCCCTACTATGAGCATTGGGCGCTGCCTAGGGCAGACTGGACTGGTGATCCAGTGGTGACTAGCTAAACAAGTACACCCTAGTCACTGCTGCTAACAAGGAAGAAGTACAAGTGTGTTAGCAGTACTAATTATTGGTGGATATTTGACTTCGTCGTCTGTCATACAATTCCACTATACACTTGTCTGTACTGATGTTATGAATTGATTGTATTGAGCAAGTGTCTAGTCACCAACCAGTTAACATTGACAATGAATGAAGCCTAAGAAACTCAAAAGATATGTAGGATAGGTTGTATAACAGTTGAAATGTAATGGAAGTATGCATGAAGTCACATTCTAAAGACTACATCTGCAACAGATTCTATATGCTAAAAAGCTGCTGGTCTGTCTGTCTGTTTGTCTGCATTCATTTGGTGTCATGCAATTTTCTCACCATAAACAGGAAAATATTAATGTAAGTGAAATATGCAGGTGTTCTCAAGTGTCCACATTAACAGGTTCCATTCACACAGGTGCTCACCTCCATAGATAGATTGATGTCTGGGCCACCACACCAGCACTTGCTCCAGCTGCCAGTCTCTGGTACATGTTTAGTGGCTTATCATCAGAGGCAAAGAAATGTTTGAACTAAACAATATCAAAAATAAAATGAACAATTTTAAACAAAAACAATGCAAACAAACTTCCCTACTGATTGCACCGTTAGAGGTATTCATGTAAACACACACACATGCGCGTGCCCACACAAACACACACATTACACTACACTCACATATTCATAGGCATAGAATCTGATGGCTGACTCAGGTGCAATCTTCAACACATTGATACCATTACCTCTCCACAGTGACACACACTACACATACACACTAATGTGGATGAGCCAGTACAATAGCGGTCAGTAATGTATCATAACATAGGCGTCGGAACCGGGGGGGTGGGCCCCCACACTATTTTCAAAAGCATGTTTTGGCCTCCCCACTTTTTGGGGCAAGTACTAGTAACCAATCAGCCAAAGTTCTATATACACACAGAAATACATACCTCCATACGAGAAGCCATACAACCATCACGCAAAAGTACTCTGGGGTGTGGCATCACCAGTCCACCGCAACTGTCAAGCCATTCATTGTATGATTAAAATTAATAACACACGCCTGTAATTTTATTTCTGTTATGCTTGCACGTGATATCTGTTGTTCAAATACTTCCTGGATCCCGTGCAGTGATTAGTTTAAACAGTAGATAGAGTGTCATATCCGTGGCATTATATGATGTGGGAAAGTTTAACTCGAATAATTGAGGGTGGTAGCAGATCTAAGTCTAAGAGGGCAGTCACACTGTAGTGCGCAAGTGTATGGGAGTTGCTGACTACCAACGATTAAACAAGAAATTATTAAGACTTTGTGGTGAAGTTGATTTATCAAGAGAAACAAACTAGGATGTTAAAACTCAAAGTGGCCAACCGTGAACGCAGTGTGGTATTCACGTGATTTTCAACCAGTTTGGGAACGCCTGCTAGCAGACATCCCAGCTTGTAGTTCTTTAAAGGTAACGATGTTTCACTTTGCGGATAACCACTATTAATGCTGTAATCCTTGCAGTGTGAAGTACGTAAAGCTCGCATAAAGAAAAGACCTTCACGTGACCATGATTTCTCATGTGATATGTACATGCATCAAGCAGATGCAGTAGGTGTAGAGGAGCATAGCGGCAGGATAGGGAGTGAAGAGATATAGCTATGTAGTATAGGTGTAGGGCTACTAGCTAGTGATAACACACCCCACAACACCTTTATATAAACGCACGTATGAATTGGGTACAGAGGAGCCGGACCCCGTGTGTCTGCATGGGTATTAATCAGTTTATGGTTGACTGGTTATGGCTATCTTTGCCCCCCCACTCTGAAAATCGTTCCTACGCCTTTGTATCATAATCATCCTGTACATAATGTACTAAACAGATAAACACTTGACACTCACTGACCATCTTACTACAGAGGAGGGCGGACATGATTTATAAGCACTGCTAAAACATATTATACAAATGGTTTGTGTTTGACGTGCTGAAGAACACTAAGCTTACAACAGGAGTTACCACGCAATGTTTATTTCTGCTTCATATGGCATGTGAAGGACTGAGGTAATTATGCATGATCAACATGACATTGTTAATATTGCCATAAACCAAAGAATTAAAAAAAAAAAAAAACATACCATCTTATTCTCAACCTCACTGTTCGCTAGATTTGTATTGGGTCTATTGAGGCTCACGTGAAATACCACGTGGAATTATGCAATTAAAGTAATAATATTACACAGTGCTTAAAACGTGTCCGCCCTCCTCTGATCTTACTCTATACATTAATAATGTACACACTAACAAGTATCCACTACTTGTTTAACATGATCCTCACCTCTGTAACAACTTGTATATCTCCTTCTCATCAGTCTTGATCTCAAGATTGATCAATGACTTCTTGATCTCCTCAAAGTCAAGAGCTCCTACATGATCACAACACATCAATACTCTGATGATGATGATTACACTGTCTACACTACACACTGAATACTATAACAACACAACATGTTACTACAGGTTATAAATGCTATAGGAAGCCATACAAGCATAACAGGATTACATGTTGCTAAATGCTCAGCTGGTAAAGGTCAAGAGGTGAAGTAAAAAAAGTGAACTGAATCAACCTCTATCAAGCCCCTTTACTATTATGTAGTTGGTCATCAGGTGTCCAGGAGCTAAAACAATTTTGTCATTTTGCTCAAAACATAATAGTAAAGCTTGGTAGGTAAAAACCTCACAGGATTGCTTTCACAAAACAGTACATATTACATGAAGTGTATATACCTCCACTCATTGATTTTAAAGAATATTTCTTTAAAGGTAAACTGGTAGGGGACTAGAGGGACTTTACCTTAGTACTCCACCATACAGTACATGAACAATTATATGTAATGAGTACGTTCACATAGAGAGACAGGTGTCAACAATACAGTACTTCATGCTTACCATCTCCATTAACATCCAGACTGGAGAACACCTCTCATAGTTTACGTTGTTGCTCAGTCACAAACTGCATGAACTCGTTCAGGTCCATCCGACCATCAAGATCCTTGTCTCCTAATGTGCCTATAGGACAACATCAACTGGACCAGAGGGAGAAGTACTGGTAAATACACTGTCTATAGGAATACTGTTACCATTTGTGACCATCTTAGCGAAAACCAGTCTAGTTCGCACAACTTCCAAATTTCCTTTTATTTTCTCAGCATGATCTGCATAGTCGAAGGAATGGTTCACCAAAATTTCAGTCGATTATGGTAAGTAGTTTTGGAATTACAGTGCTAGAAAGTAGGAAGAGCAAGGAAATTGATTTGTACAGTGACTATACTAAAAATAAACTACAGGCGCTTACATTAGCAGCCATAACTTCCGTTTGGATTAGTCTACAAAGTTGGAATTTGGCTTACAGTGTTCACCATGGATTGGCAGGTCAGCCAAGGTATAGTTTTAGCTCTGCAGTCACCTGCGCATAGGCATATGAAGGCGGTTTTATTGAAGAAACAGCATCCATTTTGTTTACGTCTACTGCATCATAAACAAACGCACATGACACGCAAACCATTGGGGCTACAGAAATGAAAAAAAGATTTCAAACTCCCCATGAGTAGGCGAATAAGTTGGCATATAGGTTTAATTGATTTAATTAACACTTTCTTTTCTGAGTAATGGTGCGACTAAATTTACTTTGTAACATGTGTAATTTGACTAATTTTTTAATATATATATATATATATATATATATATATATATATATATTATATTTAATTTTCTCAATATACATGCTTATGCAAACTAGACGGGTTTTTGCTGAGATGGTCACATTTGTAAAAGGTTACTATCATACAGTAGGGATCATGGAGGTTTGGGTTTTCTGGTCCAAAATATCACACAAAACCAGTTTCACAATACCATCCTGACACTGTGGCAGTATTGGTTAGGTATAACCAAGCCCAAAAGTGATTTCAGTGCAACCCTAAATGCTTCCAACAATTTTTTTTAAATTATTCAATGAAATTTTCTACTGACTGTTAGCCTGCCTGCCTCCCTGATGCCTTCAGGCAAGTGTAACTCGATAATGGCTAAGGCTACGGACTTGATTTTTTCACTGTTTGACGTTGCTTTGTCCCAAGACATACCTCATGGCATATTGCAGTACATACAATGCACGCAACATGGACTTACCTTTGTCCACCTTTGTATCCCATTTCCTTTTGCCTAAAGCCCAGGGTGCCAATTCATGGTAGCGCAATGGCTTCCCTACAATTGTAAGCGGGAATCGGCCACATTTTCTGTGTTGACCGCAGAAGCACTTCTCCTACTTTTCTTCATTTGTAACACTGTACAACAGGCTGAACATAGCTGAAAGTAAGCTTAATGGCCACTTCTTAGGCCACTTCAATAATTGATAGTTGGGGCATGCGGATCATCCATATTTTTTTGTGGTGACTGAATTGATAACATAGGCACTTCTCCTACTGTTCTTCATTTGTAACGGGCTGAACATGACTGAAAGCAAAGCATAATGGCCACTTCACTTTCGAGTCAGTAATTGATAGCTGGGATGTACATTCAGATGAAAACATTAACTCTGGTCCCATCTTTCCTTTTGATATGGTAAACATGGGTTCACCAGTCATAATAATGTTGCAAAAAAGGTAACAAACAAGTATAAGGAAATATAGGAATTTTTAAGTTCAATTAGGGATCATAAAAAAGTAGGCAAATAGGGAGGTTGCCTACACCTGTAGATACACTAATGAACATTTAATCCCTAATTCAGTCATGGGTATAGACTGAAGTAGGGATTAAATGTCCTCTAGTATATCTGCAGGTGTAGGTGACCTCCCTTGTTTTTTCCTATGATCCCTAATATTCTTAATTTTTCTTATAATTACCTACGCATTGACTTCAAATAAAAACCAAGTTGTTTCTATCAGCAAGATCTTTTGTTTGGTACCATGTTTTAACAAGTTAATTACGGCCTCAGGGAAATAAAAGACAAAAAATGATAAATTTTCTGTACAAAAATGGTTGTAAAGGTCACCAAAGGTCAACTTAGCGATGGCACTATATCTAAAAATAGGAGTACTATTATGTGGAAAGTTTCATGGCTTTATGAAAAAGTGCACAATATTTCCAATTTTGGGGGCTATCAAGAGTTCATAATATATATATATATCTAATCCAAAACAGCCAAGCTGTAAAAAAAGTGTGCGGCCCTCAGAAAGGCTATGGTGAAAAAAGATGTGAAATCCAAGGTGGCGGCCAAGAAATGGCTGTGATGGTAGGTTAATGGTAAAAATTTTAATAATGACAATTCAGGTAAATTTTGTGAAGCGGCACAAAAATTCACCTGAATTGTCGTTATTAAAATTTTTACCATTAACCTACCATCACAGCCATTTCTTGGCCGCCACCTTGAATTTCACATCTTTTTTCACCATAGCCTTTCTGAGGGCCGCACACTTTTTTTACAGCTTGGCTGTTTTGGATTAGATTTCATTTCTTTTTGTATTTGTATACCCCAAAGCCGGCCTATGGCCAGCTTTGGGACTTTTTTAACCTATGTTTTTTTTCTTTACTACAGGAAGAAGAAAAGATGAAGTAGATGTACTTTAAATATTTTATCAGTACATGTACAAATTATATATATAATACATATGGGACCGGATTTGCGAAAAGGGGCCTTCCACACACATCCAATTTGCCAACTTTGACAATTGATAACTTCAGATTGGAAAGAGCTATTGCCTTGAAATTTGGGCAGTGGTGATTTCTTTGCAGCTGAACTCTCCACATGATGATTTCTTTGTAGCTGAACTCTCTACAAGGTAATTTCTTCTAGCTGATCTCTCTACAGGGAGATTTGTTTGTAGCTGAACTATCTACAAGGTAACTTCTTCTAGCTGATCTCTCTACAGGGTGATTTGTTCGTAGCTGAATTCTGTACAGGTGATTTGTTTGCAGCTGAGCTCTTTACAAAATGGTTTCTTTGTAGCTGATCTCTCTACAAAGTAACTTCTTCTAACTGATCTTTCTACAGGGTGATTTGTTTGTAGCTGAACTATCTACAATGTAATTTCTTCTAGCTGATCTCTCTACAGGGTGATTTGTTTGTAGCTGAATTCTGTACAGGTGATTTGTTTGCAGCTGAGCTCTTTACAGAATGGTTTCTTTGTAGCTGAACTCTCTACAAAGTAACTTCTTCTAACTGATCTTTCTACAGGGTGATTTGTTTGTAGCTGAACTATCTACAAGGTAATTTCTTCTAGCTGATCTCTCTACAGGGTGATTTGTTTGTAGCTGAATTCTGTACAGGCGATTTGTTTGCAGCTGAGCTCTTTACAGAATGGTTTCTTTGTAGCTGAACTCTCTAAAAGGTAACTTCTTCTAACTGATCTTTCTACAGGGCAATTTGTTTGTGGCAGAATTTTCTACAGGGTGATTTCTTTGCAACTGAACTCTCTACATGGTGGTTTCTTTGTAGCTGAACTCTCTACAAGGTAACTTCTTCTAGCTGATCTCTCTACAGGGTGATTTGTTTGTAGCTGAACGATCTACAAGGTAACTTCTTCTAGCTGATCTCTCTACAGGGTGGTTTCTTTGTAGCTGAACTCTCTAAAAGGTAACTTCATCTAACTGATCTTTCTACAGGGCAATTTGTTTGTGGCTGTATTTTCTACAGGGTGATTTCTTTGCAGCTGAACTCTCTACATGGTGGTTTCTTTGTAGCTGAACTCTCTACAAAGTAATTTCTTCTAGCTGATCTCTCTACAGGGTGATTTGTTTGTAGCTGAATTCTGTACAGGTGATTTGTTTGCAGCTGAGCTCTTTACAGAATGGTTTCTTTGTAGCTGAACTCTCTACAAGGTAACTTCTTCTAACTGATCTTTCTACAGGGCAATTTGTTCGTGGCAGAATTTTATACAGGGTGATTTCTTTGCAGCTGAACTCTCTACATGGTGGTTTCTTTGTAGCTGAACTCTCTACAAGGTAACTTCTTCTAGCTGATCTCTCTACAGGGTGATTTGTTTGTAGCTGAACTCTCTACAAGTTAACTTCTTCTAGCTGATCTCTCTACATGGTGATTTGTTTGTAGCTGAATTCTATATAGGTGATTTGTTTGCAGCTGAGCTCTTTAAATAATGGTTTCTTTGTAGCTGAACTCTCTCAAGGTAACTACTTCTAGCTGATGTCTTTACAGGGTCACTAGTTTGTAGCTGAATTCTCTACATGGTGGTTTCTTTGTAACTGAACTCTCTACAAGGTAACCTTTTCTAGCTCATCTTTCTACAGGGTGATTTATTTGTAGCTGAATTCTTTACAGGTGATTTGTTTGCAGCTGAGCCCTTTAAAGAATGGTTTCTTTGTAGCTGAACTATCTACAAGGTAACTTCTTCTAGCTGATGTCTCTACAAGGTCACTAGTTTGTAGCTGAGCTCTCTACATAGTGGTTTTTTTTGTAACTGAACTCTCTACAAGGTGACCTCTTCTAGCTGATCTTTCTACAGGGTGATTTGTTTGAAGCTGAACTCTCTACAAGGTAACTTCTTCTAGCTGATCTCTCAACAGGGAGATTTGTTTGTAGCTGAACTCTCTACATGATGGTTTCTTTGTAGCTGAACTCTCTACAAGGTAACTTCTTCTAGCTAATCTCTCTACAGGGAGATTTGTTTGTAGCTGATCTTTCTACAGGGTGATTTGTTTGAAGCTGAACTCTCTACAAGGTAACTTCTTCTAGCTGATCTCTCTACAGGGAGATTTGTTTGTAGCTGAACTCTCTACATGATGGTTTCTTTGTAGCTGAACTATCAACAAGGTAACTTCTTCTAGCTGATCTCTCTACAGGGTGATTTGTTTGTAGCTGAATTCTGTACAGGTGATTTGTTTGCAGCTGAGCTCTTTACAGAATGGTTTCTATGTAGCTGAACTCTTTACAAGGTAACTTCTTCTAGCTGATGTCTCTACAGGGTCACTAGTTTGTAAATGAATTCTCTACATGGTGGTTTCTTTGTAACTGAACTCTCTACGAGGTAACTTCTTCTAGCTGATCTTTCTATAGGGTGACTTGTTTGTAAACGAATTCTCTACATGGTTGTTTCTTTGTAGCTGAACTCTCTACATTGTGGTTTCTTTGTAGCTGAACTCTACAAGGTGATTTCTTCTAGCTGAATTATCTCTTTCTATAGTTGCATGAATTCCCTACAAGGTAACTTCTTCTACCTGATCTCTCTACAGGGTGAATTGTTTGTGGCTGATCTCTCTACAGGGTGACTTGTTTGTAGCTGATCTCTATACAGGTTAGTTGTTTGTAGCTGATCTCTTGAATTCTCTTCGGGTGACTGCTTTATTAGGATGACTGCTCTATTAGGATGACTGCTCTATTAGAGTATCTCGATCTCGCACTTGCTACACTAAGTTGGATTTCGTGTTATAACTCCGTGGTTTTAAGTCTGATTCTTCTACACCATTGAAGAGCCTTTCTAAGACGATAACTCCATCTGTACAGCGATTTTCAAAGCATTACCCCAAGCGGTTTACCTGGTAGGTGTGGCAAGCAGTCGTTTTTTATTAGCTAATCTCGATTGCGTAATTGTTACACACTGTTGGTTTTTTCGTTGTATCTTCTTGGTTTTTAGCTCGATTTCTTTCAAACCACAAAAGGTTTGAGGTTCAATAGTTAACCTATTCACCCACCGATTTTCAGCTTCTTCCCATACGCGGTTTATCCTGTAGGCGTGACAACATATTGGTGTTATTTTTCGTGAATAATCGCTCATAACTCTTTGCCTGTTTATCGTATTCCAGCCAAAGTTGGTACCGAGATGCGCCTTTATATTCCCCTTCTGTGTGCCAAATTTCAAGGCAATCGGATATGGCATGCGAGTTTTATAGCAGTTTTTGTAAGTGTGCGACAAGAAAAAGAAAAATAAGAAGAAGAAAAAAAACGAAGAAACTGAGCCAATTTTTGAAGTCGCATATCTCGGGAACGCGCGAAGCGATTTCGCTCAAATTTGGAATGTGGAGTGCTGCAGTTGGGGGGCATGTCCACAGCAAAACTCGTCTTGTTTCATCAAGGAAGCACAGAGCTACGGAGGTGCGAAAATTGCGTTTTCTTTCTTCCTGTCAATATACTCACGGGTGTTACGCGCCGGCTTCTTGGGCCGCACGACACACTACCGTGTGTCTTGATATATACTGAGGAGAGTATCCTACTCTCATATACCTCTGTAGAAGGGTGTATCGTGAAGTTATGATGTAACGCTTCTGAGTTCGCCCGTTTTTCTTTGTATAATTAATGATGTCATTAGTTGAACATGGTATCGATTGAACGCGTGCCTAACAACGTCGCTAGCAACCAAATTAACTCCAGCTCTAAGCGTTTCTCACCGAACTACAATCGTTCCTTCATGGGTTAAGACCACTTCGTAGGCATTTCTTGCTAGGCCATTTGCAAATATGGCTATCCTGAGCGTCGCGAGTGTGAAATGGTGCTAATGATTCTTGTACTTTTATGGCTGCTCGTACGTCACAAACCACAACATCTTGTCGTTACATCATAACTTCACGATACGCCCTTCTACAGGGGTATATGAGAGTAGGATACTCTCCTCAGTATATATATATTATGAACTCTTGGGGCTATGCTGCTATACTAAACCACACATACTTGTATTTAAATTTACATGATGGTAATGCGATGGAATGTGTCATAAGGTAATCGTCTAAAAAGTATATTTCTGGCCTCTTGTTGACTGAATTATCACAAAATTAGATATCTGTGATTGACAAATGTGACCATCTCAGCAAAAACCCATCTAGTTTGCACAAGCATGCATATTGAGAAAAACGAAAAATGGTGAAATTGCGTGTTACAAAGAAAATTTATGCAAGTTTTAATCGAACCATTACTCAGGAAAGGATGTGTTAAATTGATTAAATCTATATACCAATCTTATTTGCCCACTCATGGGGAGTTCAAAATTCTTTTGTTTCATTTTTGTAGCCCCAATGGTTTGTGTGTCATGTGCGTTTGTTTATGATGCGACCATAAACAAAATTGTCGCAGTTTCTTTAATAAAACCGCCTTCATATGCCTATGCACAAGTGACTGCAGGGCTGAAACTATACATTGGCTGATCTGCCAATCCATGGTGAACACTGTAAGCCAAATCCCAACTTTGTAAACTAATCCAAACAGAAGTTATGGCTGCTAATGAAAGCACCTGTAGTTTATTAGTATAGTCACTGTACAAATTAATTTCCTTGCTTTTCCTACTTTCTAGCACTGTAATTCCAAAACTACTCACCATAATCGACTGAAATTTTGGTGAACCATTCCTTCGACTATGCAGATCATGCTGAGAAAATAAAAAGAAATTTGGAAGTTGTGCGAACTACACGGGTTTTCGCTGGGATGGTCACAAATGTCACTGAAACGACAAATGTCACCATTACATTTCTCTTCAACCAGACAAATTGTTAAATACATCAGGTGTAAGTTTCCAACAAGTATCACCTTCTAGTAGGGCTCAAATGATCTTGGCTAAATTTGAACATTCGTTTAAGGGAATGAACATTTTAAATGTAGGTAAAGATTGAGGTTCAAACTTTTGCAAGGAATATTAAACAGAAAGGAGCACAAGATTTTCCATAGTTGCTACTGTGAGACATGTATTAAACATGTTGTAATTTATTGTTGTGTTATGAACCATGTATTGTTAACAGTTTACAAATGTTCAAACCATAATAATCCAAGGTGTTTGGGCTCTAACTTTCTGGCAAACGTTCTTTAGTGTACAAAGTGATCTAGTCAACTTTGTAAGGTGATGAAATTAGACTAGAGCACATGCTATGTGTTTGTTTAATCCATAATCCAGAAAACTGGATTTGATTAAAAAAAAACGAATTGAAAATGCACAATACTTTTGCCAATTTACATAGGCAGATACAAACAAGCATATCTCATGAAGCATTCATCTGATCACTTCGAAAAACAGATTTTATTAATTGGCAAAGAGTAAGCTACAGTATCTGCCCGTATATAAACTTTCAACATACAAACAAGGAACGCACCCACTACGACACGCTGAATCATTTTGCATTCTTCCACGTTTGTATCATCATTGTACTTGTCTGACAGTGACATTATCACGTGATATCTATACAAGTACACAGAAAAATTTGGAATTTTCAACTAGAATAGGGACCATAACACATTGATAAAAAGTAATGAAACAAGCTGGATTAGTGCACGAGATTAAATCACAGTATAACAATAAGAAGTGTTATATCCCTACTGTGCATTTCCATTATGGAATCTTGAACACAGTAGGGATATAACACTTCTTATTGTATCACTGTGATTCAGTGTGTCTTGATCAGCAAGCTGTTATGTACATAAAACGAGCACCTAGTTTGTTGTCGAATGTTCCAACACAACAATTTTACAGGCACTAAAAACCTCACGATAAACAAAATTCTATGTGATAAAATATTGCGAAGTGCCCCAAAACGCAAGATTAAAGTCCTCGCAATAAAAACCCGCTATACGGTACAGAATTTTAAGAGTCCAATGCATCCACTGTAATGTGCATGAGTAACTAAAGTTTGTAATTCTGTGATGAAAATCTTGTTTGGTTATTGCAACCACACTAACTCTCCCAACTATCAAACAGTTAAACTACGTACATCACTGATGAATTGTACTTACCTGTGCTTGGCCGGGTATGGTTCAGGGTAGTCTCGCGTGGCCAGACCCTTTTCGCGCAGCCGCTTATCGATTGGAAATTATAAGCGCCGCGCTTATAATTTCCAATCGATAAGCGGTTGCGCGGAAAGGGTCTGGCCACGCGAGACTAGGTTCAGGGGGTGATGGTTGGTACTCCTCGCTCGGTACTCCTAGCTTTACTTAGGCCTTCCGTTAGTTCCTTCACATCCACGCGACCATCTCTATTGGCGTCCAACTGTTCAAATAACTCCTTCACCTTCTTTGCATCCACTGAAGGCGGCTGTTGTGGCCTACCCTCGCTTGTAACTGTATCCTAATTGTTTAGGCCAACGTCAGAACACAAAATCATCGCTGGACAACACACTTCAATAACTTTTTGATCACTCGCTCTTGCTACCGTTTGCACATAACAACAGCAATTCTGATAATGAGAATCGAAGCTGCAGAGTGCTCTACAGTCATCTGGTTCTATACGCATGCGCCTAGTCTTACTATAAACTAGTAGGAGTTTATTTACTGCGAGTAAAATTCATTGCTTGCTTGCTTTTATAGAGAGATCGAGAGAGAAATAACAAATTAAAATGTCGTCACAGTGTAAATATCAGCCCAAAAAGGAATCGTCCAGTCAGTCGACTAGTCTCAGTGAACGAGAAGTGTTTACACGTTACTATGCTAAGTTGTGTGAATTGTTACCAGTGACAGTTGAAGAGTTGTTACCTCATCTCGTGACTAGTAATATCATTAGTTTTGAAGAGGAAGAAGAAATATTATCACACTCGACGTCGTCATCAAAAGCTCGAGCTATCTTACTACCCATTCGTAAGGCATTGTTCGAGGAAATTCCTCGTCCATTTCATGAATTCCTGAGGGTTATGCAGTCATCACGGCATGTAGAGTGCGCTGAAGTAGCGAGACAGATTTGTTCTGAGCTGAATATCATGACCGGTGAGTGGGCAGTGATACATACAGTGGCGTACGTCATATATATAACATTTAAAACTAAGTATTAACTGTATATAAGGCCCCTATTCGGTGATTATTAGTTTCTCATCCAGCCTTTCTAATTATTATGATGCGGGCGGGAGGGTATTACCATTATGCCATTATTTTATAATATTAACACACTGATGTACAGACCTTGTCCAAATTGTCTTTCTTTCTTACTACAAACATTTCCTTAACCAGCTGATTCTAATTTTCGTGATCGCCAACTATTTTTTGACAGTCAACTGAAAGCCTGCTTTGATGAAGTCGATAGAGCACGATTGCAACTGGCACTGCAGCAATTTGCCAAGGAAAACAACAGTTCTCCTGGTGATATATAGCGCATTGTAGCGTTCATTAACAAAAATTATAACAGTTTGGTATCATGTGTTCTTCTGAGCATGCGCAGAGTAAATAATGGCTTACCATGCGGTAGCTTAAGAAGGGTGCGGGCGGTGGATGAGAAACTAATAATCACCAAATAGGGGCCTAATGCTTATGTTGTAGATGTGAATATACTAGTGTGGAACTGTAAGCTGCCAACACAAGGTGCTGTGCTGCTTACATTGGACAAGGGGTAGTCACCACCAATAGTCCTGTAGAACCATCTGCGACCGGGATCAAAATCATATCAAGCGATCAAGAGTTAAAGTTTGAGTGAATCAAGCGATCAAGATGTCCTAGAAAGTGGTGATTAAACTAGCCCGCAAACATAACGAGAATTTATGATAATATGTGCTAAATTATCAAACAATCAAGGCTATTTTTAAGGCGAAATTAAGCAATCAAAGTATTTTTCGTCGATCAAAAACCTTGATCCCGGTCACAGATGGTTCTACAGGGCTATTGGTAGTGACCACCCCTTGTTGGAGGTCCTACCAAGATAAGAACAGTAGATTTGTGATGGCAGCAGAATTCAGTTTAAGAGATACACTTTATCCCTGTCAGTGTATACCTGAGATTGATAGTTAGGCCAGGCAGTCGATTCCTTGTTTCTCATCAGTCTCCTACTTCTACCAAAGCACTGCTGCCTCAACTTTCATTATTACATTCTAGTAGGACATGCCCCTTATTTCACACGTGATCTTAACACACGTGATGCACCTTGTGTTAACAATAGCATTACTGCTACTGTGGATGGGCAGCTGTGTATGCTGTGTGAAAATTTGTATATCATGACATGATTCTTGTGGAATATAGTATAAAAACAAATTTAAAAATAATTAATTAACATGATGTCATAATGAATAATGACTGCCTACCTGCATCAAAATTGAGGAAGTGGATGATGAGAAACAAGGAATCTACTTTAAAGGAGTCAAGGAGTCTTATTGGAGCCATTAAGCAAATTCTTCGGGTAAAAGAGACCAGATGAGAGAGGAAAACACAACAAGATTTCTCCCTGGAAACGGAGGCCAGGTGTGGGACCGAGACACATGTCAATTGGGCTAGGCCAGTTGAGTCAGTCTCGTTGCATTGCAGGAACTGTTGAAAAGGAGTGTCATTATTAGGTTTGATAGATAGCAACAATAACAACAACAATAACAATCCTAGCTAGTTATTAGCAAGGAAGAGCCTATACAACAATATTCAACTTCAATAGAAGATGCACAAACCTAAGAGGAAATGTATGATTACAAAGTGTAATACTACAAAAACCATATGTATGCATTGTGTCACTCTTTATTACATCATTTAAATACATTACACTCCTCCTTCTGTAAGAACATAAACTATGAACCATTCTATAGCACTGCACATGTACTAATACACTCACAATTGTAACACTAGGGCATAGTATATATGTATGATTGTATCTTGATTATTGCACACTATCACGTGAGAGATAACTGAGTACCTCATGGCAGATCCGTTCCCTACACCTTCCTTCATAGCTACTATGATTAAAACGTTCCGGATGGTGATTTTCTCTTTGTGGATATCTAGGAGTTGACACAGCCATTTCAATAGCCCGTCACATTTTCGCATTCAGCTTCAGTCAGAGTGTTGTCAAAAGGACTGTCATCATCTTTTGGTTTAGAATGAGGTACACTGGCCAAGATTTGATCTATGTGATGCTTCCACTCGACATTGCCAACTTGAACTCTGTATGAAAAGGTTCCAAGATGTTTCAGGATAATACTAGGAAGCCATTTAGGATTTTCAACCAAAACCATTTCACCAATTTCAAACTGTCTTTCTTGCTTTGTAGACTTTTTGTCATGATAATGCTTCTTTTGAGCATTTTTATTGGCAACAAATGTGGAAGTGTTAGGTGAGAGTAAGGTCATTCTGGTACATAATGATCTGTGAAATAAATAAAAGTTCAGCTGGTGATTGGCCAGTGCTAACACTTGGAATGCTTCAGTACATCAGCAGAAATCTTGCGATTTTTAGTAGCTGGATGGTATGGAGCAGAGCAGATGCATTTAATTCCATAATCTTCAAGAATTCAGTGAAATGGTGGGACATGAACTGAGGGCCATTATCAGAAACAATCTGGCATAGCAGTCCATGAGTGGTAAATAATTTCCTTAGTTTATCAACAGTCTAGTGATGTGCGATATATCGAAAAAATATCGATTTTGCGATAATTTTATCGTATCGATTTTCGATACTGCTTTAGCAGATTTCGATATTTATCGAAAAGGTAATAATTTGCGATAATTATCGAAATATCGAAGAATATTTCGATAAATCTACAGCATTTAGTGTGTGATTGCGCAATCACGCTAGAAATGAAGGTTGGTTCTGTACTATCTAGCCACTTTAAAAACTTTTCTGCCAGTTTTCTAGGCTTATTATTAGTTTTATGCAATGGTTTGTGTGCAAATTGTATTTCAAGCATATTTATAAATATCGGCCGCCCACGCAATTACATTACCCACACAATTAAAAATTATCGAAAATCGTATCGAAATTTCGATATTTACCCCAATATCGTATCGATATAATATCGAAATAAAAATCCTGATATCGCACACCACTACAACAGTCTTTTCGGCAGATGTTACTTTCATGGGAATTACTTTTGGCCACTTGAAATGGGCATCAATAATAATGAAGAAGAGTTTCCCCAGAAAACGTCCTGCGAAGTCTATGTGTAAACAGTGCCATGGGGTTGCTGGCCAACCCCAAGGATGAAGTGGTATAGAAACTGGTTTATTTCTGAGACTCTGACATGAATAACATTTCTTAGCAAAAGTTTTGATTTGTTTGTCAATTTCTGGCCACCACTCTAAAGTTCTAGCCAATGACTTCATCTTCACTACTCCTGGGTGAACAGAATGCAGCTTTTCCAGTAACTTTCCCTCAGCTTACTTGGAAAAATAACTTTCATCCCCCACATTAAACATCTTGCCTCAATGGTAAGTTCAGTGACGACTGACAAATGGCTTGAAATCTGGCTGTACTGATGTTGACCATCCAAACTTCGTGCAGTTCAGCACTTTTGCAAGTATTGGGTCACAACTTGTGGCTTGTCGTAAATGTTCTGGTTTAATGGGTAGTGTCCCAATCTGATAAACATTAAATAACATAGTTGAATTGCCATGCTCACTGTCAACTTGTATATCTATGGGTAAACGAGACAAAGAGTCAACATTTGCATGTTGCTGTGTTGGGTGAAAAACGATGTTTCTCACCACTATTCTTAGCAAAAAGACAAGGTTACCAGCTTTGGCTGTAGCACGACTACAAAAATGGGCCATATTGTATTGTCCAAATTATTAAAAGGAAAAAAAATATATGTGACCATATCAGCAAAAGCTCGACTTTTTTTCCCAACTTCTGAATTTCTTTTTTGCCAGCTAGATCTCACTTAGTTTTGGAATTATAGCACTAAGGAATAGCAAGGAAAACAATTTGTACAGCGTCTTTACTGAAAATAATCTACAGGCGTTTACATTCTAAGCCATAACTTCCATTTTCATTACTTTACAATGTTAGCAATTGGCTTAAAATATTCACCATGGATTAGCAAGATATAGTTTTAGCTCTGTACCACTTTTGCATATGGGTACGAAGGTGGTTCATTTGAAGAAATGACGATCTTGTTTGCGTTTACCACATTGTAAACAAACACACGTGACATACAAACTGTTGGGGATATAGAAACATCACAAATATTTTCGAATTCTCCATGAACAGGCAATTAAGTTGGTACATAGTTTCAATGATTTCAGTTTTCCTTCTTTGTGTATTTTAATCTGTAACATGTGTAATTCTTTTAGATTTCGTTTTTCTCAAAATGTATGCTTGTACAAACAAGTTGAGTTTTTGCCGAGACGGTTGCATATATACATATAATTATAAAGGTTTTAAAGCAAACCGGTAGATAAGTCAATGGTCACCTTCCTTTTGTCTTGTTCCACTTCCTCTTCACAAAAAGTAAGTTCTGGTGAAATACAGATCCCATATCATTAAAATGTGCAAAACTGCTGGTTATGTCAAATGATTGCTCTTCGTTTCTTTTGTTTGTAAATTCATACTAACAATGATTTGTGTGTGAATGTCATTTGCACGCATTAATTGACTAGTATAGAATTTCTGCACTAGTATTGATATGCCATATTTCTTACTGCTCTATTTAGAAGACTCTGTACTTCCTCACTGCCCTGCACACTTTTAAGGCTTTAGTTTTGCTTTCAACCCAATGCGTTGTAGCCATGCCTTCCTCACGTCAGTAATGTGGATTATTTCAAAGTGGTTCAAATCATATCAGAAGGTGAGTTGAAGATAACTAGTTTACAACAAAGCACTTTTAAGTGCGAAACTGGTTTGTAACCCATTTGAAAGTGGTTTATAGAGACAGTGCGAACACCCCTAATGATTATCCTCCGTAAGTGGTTCTAACTGGGATATGACTAAAACACTTAACGGACTCAAGGTGGTTTTAACAGTATAGCTGAAAGCATATAGTATCCCAAAAACAATATTACTCCTAAGAAAGACCTTACAAAAGCTTTTGAATGTGATTTTGAAGCACATTTGAGCCAACTGCAAGCACTGTGCTTAAAACTAGGGTTTAATGAACTCAGGTGATAGCAGTCACTGGCAAAATTGTCACTATCAGTGCTGTAAACGTGGTTGAATTATAATTAGTATAGCACAAATTTATAGTTACAATTAGCCTTACCAGCGGATGACATACAACATGGTGTGACGTTGAAGCCTGCTCATCACCTCCCGTCACCGGTTACACTGAGAAGTAGCCATGAAAGTACTTGCAACAATTACAAATCTATTACAGCGTGTCTTGAAGCTTATATCTTGGCTTGTTTACAGCATTTTAAAGTCATGCCATGAAGAATGCACTTTTAATTCAGTACAAAAAGAGTGAAGTTCAAAAGCAGTTTTAAGCACAATGTTTAATATTGGCTTATGTAAGCTTCAGGATGGTGTTCAAAAGTTTATTTACTGTCACTGCAGCATCTGTTATTGTTTTGAAGTGGGCAACTGTGATAAATAGACATTTGGAGTAAGTTTTCCCAGTCCTTTTGCGAGTCCATTTTCCCAGTCCATTCTGTGTTTTAGTCATCTCCATTCTAACAGTGTCCTCTGAAGATATGGAAAGTCTTTGAGAATATACTGTAACAGTACATTGTTGCAACTCGGACCCATGTAGTTGTAATGGTTCAATCGCTTTTAAACATCAATTTAGCTATTTTAATGACTAAATCGTACTGGTCCCCATACCCCCTAAAAGCCATATGTGACCAGATCTGTGAAAACCCAACATGACCATGCTAGCCTATTATTAATAATTCTATAATTTTTTAAACACTTTGTTCTTTTTTAAGTGTTCTTTGTGATGAAAAGGTCTATTGGTATAAACCTGAATATAATCTTATTTGCCTATACTCAGAGGAGTTCTTGCAGTAGACTAACAAGAATGTATATTTGCATCATTGTCATTAATAGTACACAACAGGGGCATAGCCAGACTTTTGGTGATGCCAGGACCTAGCTGTATGCTGAAAACAAAAAAAATAAAGATAAAGGTGCTGACAATAGCTTTCCTCCCTCCACCTAACTATATATATAGCATTATCAGTTTATTTATTTATAACTACATGTACATAGCTTGTTACACTGCTTCTGTGACTACTGTGACTGCTCTATTAGAGTATCTTGATCTTGACTGCTCTGTTAGAGTACCTCGAATTATTGATGCTTGGGCTTAGGCTGGGGTTCTGGCTACGTCTCTGGTAGGGTCCGCAACGCGAAAAATCGATATCCTCCAATCAACTACCTAACTATTGCCATGTGTTAGGCTAAGTGTAACTTGAATAACACCAACGTGGCAGCCGAGTTTGTCACTTTCTTCTGGTAGAAAATGATACAAATGTCTTAAAATCACGTGATTGTTCGTTGCAGCGGTTCTTCGTATGCCACGATATTCAGTCTCAACATTGTGCAAGTAGTCTATCATCAACTCAAAGTATTGGTGATTTGATTTTATTGGTCGGTTTCCGGTAGCAGTACAATATGTGCAGCTTTTTGGAAACAGACAAAATGCTTCTTGCTCTGGAGCACAGGACAAGCAGAGCAGCAACTGCGCCGTGGATCAGCAATGACCAGCACTAGGTAACGTACCTGCATGTGGAGTATGGTTATAATTGAAGCTTGTTAGCCATCTGGCTGAGCCATCTATATGCTGAAATTCGGCCAAAATGACGTGATTTTTACAAACAAATACCAGAATGGTTGATACATCAGTGAGACAGTCTCCAACAGCAAGGATACGAAGTTTATAAACACTTAACAATACGGCTATCTTGCCCAGTAAACGCATAGAGCAATTCAATGCATGAAATAGGCACTCACGTGATCGAAATTCAAATCGCACATTAAATTGCTTTCATTTCTGAATAGGAACCATGCAGTGTGCTCCTTTTGTAAATATTTGTTTTAATTGTTCACTCAGGTGTGGTTTGGGCCAGTGCGGGTGTGTTTTATGCTGTGATGGCATCATAGGGAGAGTCTCAGGCTGCTGGGCTAATCAAGATGCTGAACCTAATGCACACAAACTGATTGTCACTTGATTCCAAGTGATTTTAATGTCATTGGAATAGATCATGGTTGTATTTTCCGAGATTTGAATATCGATCACGTGAGTGCCTATTTCATGCATTGGATTGCTCTATGCGTTTACTGGACGAGATAGCCATATTGTTAGGTGTTTATAAGCTTCATATCCTTGCTGTTGGAGACCGTCTCACTGATGTATCAACCATCCTGATATCTGTTTGCAACAATTGCTCATTTTGGCCGAATTTCAGCATATAGATGGCTCAGCTAGATGGCTAACAAGCTTCAATTATAACCATATTCCGCATGCAGGTACTTTACCTAGTACTGGTCATTGCTGACCCAAGGCGCAGTTGCTGCTCTGCTTGTCCTGTGCTCCAGAGCAAGAAACATTTTGTCTGTTGCCAAAAAGCTGCACAGATAGTGCTACCACCAGAAACTGACGAATAAAATCAAATCACCAATACTTTGAGTTGATGATAGACTACTTGAACAATGTTGAGAGTGAATATCGTGGCATACGAAGAACCCTACGAACTGCTGCAACGAAAAATCACGTGATTTTAAGATATTTGTATCGTTTTCTATCAGAAGAAAGTGACAAACTTGGCTGCCACGCTGGTGTTATTCAAGTTACACTTAGCCTAACACATGACAATAGTTAGGTAGTTGATTGGAGGATATCGATTTTTCGCATTGTGGACCCTATCTCTGGTACACAATCAATCTTCCTTACTAGTTTCATGTTTCTCTGTGATGAGGAAAAAGATGCAAGGGAAACCTTACCAAGCAAATGATTCCAGGGGCATAGCAAGCTGACTTCATAGATAGCACTCTATATACTCACATAGAAACATGCTCATGTTCATGTGTGGCATTTGAAAAAAATGTGAAAATGTATGCGCACAAGGTCTATAGCTAGCTGTGCTATAGTGTAAACAAATGCTGCTTGCATACATGCAAAGTAATAAGCCTAACTATATGCTATTTTGTGTAACTTGTAGCTTTGGTCTTCTTCACAGGAAGCTACAGTATCCATTGGTGGTGATCATTGTAGTTGAAGCTGAGGTGACATCAAAATGAGCCATGACAACAACAAAGTATATAACCAACTCCATCATATCCCATTACACGCTACAGCAGTAGAGACCTGTGATAGACTCTATACAATTCTCAATCAACTAAATGTCTCATCCCAAATGAAGTCAAGGGCACTAATTTATGAACCTGGCAAACATGTCTTTATGCAGCAGGCCGCTTAGTAATGAATTCAGTTTGGTCTCACTGAATTATAAAAATGTACACTTTGCATATATTTAGTAACTGTATGTACAAATGCTGTGGTACATGTGACACTTCACAATAACTTGACCTTCTCTCCATCCATTCCCTAGCAACCTCCATGGCATGTGAGGGCAAAGCATTAATGTTACAGTGTACACATGTGACCGGATTTGTAGCAACCCAACATAATCACACATTCTTCAAATTCATTATCTTTAATATTAATTTATAATATCTACTTAGCCAAGTGTGTTTTTGTGAAGCTTAAGAGTCATAATGCTAAGAACTTTTAGAGTTACAGTCCTACAAAACAGCATGATCAATTTGTAAAGAGTGTATAAAGATAATAAATTACAGGTGCTTACTACAACGCTTGTAACTTATGAATGCAATTGTACATGGAGTTGAGAGTTGCACCATCATGTTCACCATAAATAGGGAATGCATCAAATAGGGTGGACATGAGCAGGCATTTGCACAGCCATCACAGTTCCTTGCCTGACCATCATCAATTTTTGCCAAGTAGTTTATTAAGAATCATTGCAGTGCACAAAATACCCTGTGAAATTCTATAGTACGTGCATCACATTGTTGAGCCATGATCATAACAAGTACAACAAAAGCCCGGCTGAGTGCAATTGATAGACATCATGTGATGTATTTAGAGCAGGAAAGTCCCTTTCACACCTTAAGTGGACACACGTGACTTGTGGTTTGTTTATTTTTAAAATAGTCTAGTTCATATGCCACAGTATAAGCGCAGATATTAAGGTTACAGGATACCGTAAACTGTCACACTTTTTTCTGTGATTTTATGTCAGTTTTAAGCAGCTGCATCACAATTTATATAGTCTACTACACCCAGAAATTGATCCTATCTTGTGTTTTTGTATTATTGAAATGTTTAGTGAAGTAATATTGTACAGCGAAGCTGCAATATTTCATCTGAATTTTATCAACGCCTTTCTCGCAAAAAAATCAGACCAAACAAGGGCTATTTTCACTGTATCAACCACTACAGCAAAGAATTAGAGAGGGGCTGTCAGAGCCATTTTAGCGTATACTGTAAACTTACGAAACTATGGTGTTAAACACTTTGGTTGTATTGCCAAAGTAGTCATACAAATGTTGGTAGCCGAACACTGAAATGATTTTTGCACAAAAACTCTTCATCAAGCCCTAGAGTTTGTCCATAGTTAGTCTTCAAGTAACTTAACTGATATCCTCCATGGTACTTCAGATTTTTGGTGAGGAAAGCTTCCATTAATTTTTTCTCTGTAAGAAAATGATGCAACACATGCGTAATTAATATATTGTGCAATTGACTTCTTGCATTGAAGTAGTTCTAGTAGACGTTGTACTCCTGTTTCATTGTAAATACCCGCTCTGGAGATTATGTGCTGGTAAACAGTTTTTGTAAAATACAAGTTGTATTATGCACAATAAATAACACGCGTGTCATAAATCAGCCATACAACGTTGTAGAACAGTGAAATTTTCAACACAACTAGATAACATATCTCTCAATACGTCTGCTAAATATCATTCCCGCAATTAGAACTATGCAAATACAGTAGTGATTATAGCTTAGGGCATACATTCATCTATTATCGACTGTCTCTATCTATTATCGACTTACATGTATTTTTCAATTAGCTATTATCGACTTTTTCCAAGAAACTGTTAATAGATCGCTATGAATTTCATGAAGCAATACAACTATGCAAACAGTCTAACCACTATTATGAGAAGGATCTACACCTAAAAATGAATCCATTTTGAACCTATAGTTCAAGAGTTATGCACACACAAATTAGCTAAATTTATATTTACAGATTTCACACACATACAAGTCATTGTTAACTTGTAAGCACTGGTTGTGCATCCACTTCTTGCACCGTTCATTAGTACACTCAACCCACTCCCTCGTCAGCTTCCCAGCACTTGACAAATCATCCTGGTATAACCCAAAGCATACGGCATATTCATTACTAGAAATTTCCTTGTCTTGTACACCATATTGATCTTCATCTTCTACTTCTGAGTCAGAAGATAGCTCAGCTACCCCTAGTGCCTTCTGAGTCTTGTTTGTATACCTCTTGTGTTTGTGTGCTTTGCTCTCTCTTCATCCTTCTATCTTCTCGGTTCAGCTTTTCTTTTCTTCTTTCTCTTGTCATTTTCTATCTCACTCCTCTTTTCTCTTTGCTTTCTGTTCCTTCTTCCTTTTTCTTCTTTTCCTTTTCAATTAGAAGTGCTAAAGACTCAGCACTTGTGAGCACTCTAGCAGTTGATTTAGATTTGGTGGATGCTTTTGATACTACTCTTCTTTCACCCAAAATTTCCCGAAGCTCTGACACAAACACTCTAGTATTTGCTAGACTAGCTGAAAGACTGTACGTAGGCTGTTCTGGTGATGGTACTACATTTTCCTTGTCTGCTGTACTGTCCATAGGCTGTTCTGGTGATGGCAATACATTTTCCTTGTCTGCAGTACTGTCATCTTCGGTACTAGTATTACAGTTCAGTGGTTCAGCTTGCTCCCTATTTACTTGTGTCTCTATGACGGTGCTCGATGACAAATTCTCTGGAAGGTCATCTGGATGTTGTTGTTGTAGCCATGATACATACAGTTGATTGTCATAAATGTTGTAGCCATTATCATATCTTCTTTGAAACAATTCAATTTGCTCCTCACTGTATGAAACAGGTGATAGTCCCGGACCACTTTCTTCCAGACTGTGTTCGCTAAACCCATTTTGTGAAACACTTGAACGTTCATTAGGCTGTGTCACTGCTGGCATCATTACTGGTGTTGTTTCTGGTATCTTATTAGATATTGAAGAATTATCATATGGCTTGAAGGCAGTGGAATTGAATGGATAAACACCCACCTTTTGAAAACCGGATACAATTGTATGTGGTTGTATAGACAAAAACCAAGCCTTGTTGAAAAGTGATGAGAACTGAAATCTGGTGACCACTTTACCAGGGTTGTCGGCCATGTACTCATGACAAACTCTAGACCAATGCTTTTTTAAAGGGCCAAAAAAGCTCACATCAAGAGGCTGAGTGACATGAGTGGTATGGGGTGGCGAGCAAAAAAGAATAATTTCATTTTCAGCTGCAAACTTTATAGCCTCCAAATTATAATGGGAGGAATGGCCATCTAAAAGTAACAACACAGGTCGAGAAGGTGGAATACTTTTTATGAACTGTTTACTCAGCCACTCAAAAAACAGCTTGTGGTCTGTCCACCCTTGGGGTGACATTGCGTATTTTGTATCTGTTACCTCTCCTCTAGTCCATTCATAGTTCAAGCGTTCCCCCTTAAAAATTACCATTGGTGGTATCATAGTGCCTACAGCATTAACACAGGCTAAGATTGTTATTTGTGCCTTGTTCCCCGAAGATTGTCCATGAACTTTTTTGATCCCTTTAAGTGCAACACGTTTCAGCTGCTTATGGTCAAATGGCATGCCCGATGTATCCATATTGTAAATATAACTGGGTTTGTCCATCAAGCTATTCACCTCCAAGGTATTCCTTAGCAATACAAAATAGTGGTTTAGCGCTAACTGGCTTACTGCATTGAACCTGCAATGTAATAGTGGATCTGAGGTTCGCAGGGACAATTTAAAATGTCTTTTCATAAATTTATACTACCATCCTTCTTTATTAAATTTTATCATTTGCAAACCCTCTTTTGCTCTTTTCTTCTCCACCAACCTCTTCACACAGTCTATTACTTCCCTCTTTGTTTTTCCATTCCCCATTTTGCAGCACTCTACTAGGAAATCAACCAATTCTTGATCTTCTTCTGGTGTTAGGAAGCCTGGTGGACCAGGCTTCGCTCCATGCTTCACTCGTCCAGAAATTCTGTCCTTTAATGTAGTTCATGGCACGTCAAATTGTTCTGCAGCTTTATTCACCCCCATCTCCTTTGAAATAACCACGTTCATTACTTTAGCCATAGATTTAGGGTCCCACAGTTTGCGGCATTTAACAGTGCCAAGATGCTGTACTTCGAATATTTTATTTCTTGTCGTCCATCCTTTCTTAGCAGTAGATGTTTGCTTCCGTTTAGACATTGGATTATGCCAGACTAGACAGCAACAAAGGTCTCGAAGTTGGTCTCTAGATAACCTTCCTGTACAATTGCGTATTTATTCGTATACTGACTGGTCAATAATAGGTGTGGTATCCTGGTCGATAATAGGTAGTGGTCGATAACCGATCAGTTACGTTACAGCTTTCGTGGAGAACAAAAAGAACCAGAGAAATTCACACATTTGTAGAGGCAAGCTTGTGAAACGGAAAGTAAAAAGGAGGCACCCTGTAAAAACAATGCCAATTGAAGTAACAGTATATAGGAGGAAGTAGAATTGTCAACTTATAGATGCTCCAGGACCATGTGCGGGATGTTACCAACCATGTCGCAGCTTGTCATCCATCTGTAAGCAAATCATCAACACAACATAGCACTGTTATGAAAGAACAAAAGAGAGAAGGGTTATCTTCAGTGCTTTCATCTCACTGTACAAGTTGCAACACTGATTTTCACCTGATGACATTAAGGAAAGTGAAAGGATTAAGTGGTAGGCCATACTGGGAAAGTAACTTGGCAGCAGTGTGGGGCCAGATGTCCACAAGTGGTGAGTATGTGCTAAATGAGACTATGGCCATACTAGGAATACCAAATATGACAAAAAAACAAATATGACAAAAAACTATTCATGGCCGCTGAGAAAAGAATTGGTGAGTGGTGGTGGAGCTTCTTCAAGAGTCCATGAAAGTGGCTGGTCAGGAAGAGAGCCATTGCCATCTCTAAAGGGAGGTACCATCAAGGAGTTCCTGTCATCACAGTTATTGTTGATGTATAGGCTGGAGTAAAAGGTGTCACAGACACTCATACAATGCGAAGCCAGGTGTGGGGATCATTACTGGGAAAGAAACTGGAAAAAAACATTATTTATGGGTGTCCGAAAAAATATTATGCTGTATGTAATGTGGCAGCAAATGATACCCCATTTGACCACACCTGTTATTTGAACTGGAAGGGTTCATCAGCAAGCATGGAAGCAGATATAATTTTGGAGTGATTTAAAAAATGTGAGGAGCAGTATGGCATAGAGTTTATCGGCGATGCTGACAGTTCAGTATACCCCACACTTATTTCCAACCTACCATGGGGATATGCTATTGAGAAAGTTGAGTGTGCTAACCATACTATTAAGTGCTTTTGGACTCATCTGGAGAACTTGGTGCAGAATAATCCCAGTTACAAGGGAAGAGGAAAACTCACTGAAACATGAGAAAAATACTTACAAAAGCTACTTGTAGTGCAATTATTATGAGAAGTAAAGAGCCAGATACACGTGTAGTGATCCATAAACTGTAACATGACTTGATGAATGGTCCATTACATTGCGGATACCACACAAGATGTAGTGATGAGTTTTGCAAAACAACACAGAAGAAAACAGCCAACAGTAGCACAGCACCTGATGCCTCTTTTCCTGACCATATGCATGACCCATTCAACTTATTATCAGCACAGCTTGGCTCATTATCAGTATTACCACAGCTCAACTCCGTACCACAGCCCAGCTCTGTACAACATCACAGCTCCTTACCACAGTCCATGTCTGTACACTAGTTGACAATGGAACAATTAGAGGGTGAACACCTAGAAGATATACAAAATGTTAGAGAGCACAAGAAACAGCTTGGATAGATGCTACCAGTTGTGAAGGTCTTGATGATATTTGAGATATACCTGATGTTGTTCCTCTCCAGGGAGTAGATGAAGGCGTGATTTGTGATAATCAGCGTATTGTCAGCAGATTAGTCAGCAAAACTCTCCAGCAAATAGGCATAATATATAATATGATACAGTTTACATGCGTATTTGATACCCTGGACCCACTGGCAACACCATCTTGAGGTCTTGTAGAATTTAAGAACCCACACAGCTGCAAGGATCTAACGATTAATGACACCATTCAAACAAACAACTGTACCTGTCTTCAAATCAATGATGGCACTGTGTTGCTGAAATCATCACACAATTACTACTATCAAGTTCAGTTCGCTATGTTTTGTACTAACACTAAGTGGTGTGATTTTGACTTTCGTACCCTGGTTGATGCACACTTTCAGTTCATTCCATATAACGAAGAGTACTGTTTGTTCGTCCTTCCCAAGCTCAAAGAACTTTATTTCTGTGCAGTTCTACCTGAACTTACTGACCAACATGATCTTATACGAGAAGTAAAAGACTGGATTCCTGATAAAGATGTCTGGATACGTCACATCAAAACTTTGACATCTTCATAACTCTTGTCTTGTATATAAAACATTTAATCAACTGCTATGATAATAAATACTAACTCAAGAGTTCAGTTTCCTCTTTGTTCGGCTGTCAGCAGACTCAGTATAATTATGCTTCAGACGAGTGCCTGTTTATGCATTATTTTTCATAATTAATTTCCTGCCAATATTACTGATATTTTCAGAATATTTTGGTATCCTGTGACCTTAAATGTCTTAGTTAAGTCAAATTCTACTGGTAAGAGATGATGTTTTAGTTATCAAGTGTGTTTTAGTCTACTACAGAAAAAGCTGTATACCTGCATGTCATAAAATTGCCACTTATTCTGGAGCGGCATTGTAAGTGGGTCAGTTCATCTGGATTATTAGGGTCACTTGGTTACATTTTGTTTTGGTTAAGTGGGTGTCATCCAATTTGTCGGATGTAATCATACGCAATTGTAAATTTACAAGCTTGATTTTATTGACGGAAAGGTACATACTTAAGAAACTTATATGGAGCCCCACCCATCATTTGAGAATGTGTTTTTGAATTTGTAGGGATATGTGGAGCCATCACTTATCAGGATTGTCTGTTACTGTCTGTGGGAATGCATGGTCATACCCACTTATTGGGATTGAGTGTTGCTACTTTTAGGTAACTAGTCTGGCATTATGTGAGTAATTTATGGTTGCTGTGGACTTACATGGAGACACACCCTCTTGTCAATCATTGATAACATCTGTTAAAGTATTCTTTGGTACCTACTCATGTCTTGCAGATGATCCCTGCATAATTACGCAGAGGAGCTTGGGACTGGGACACTTTTTAAAAATCTAGCTCTAGGCACAGACCTTTGTTTTTATTTAAAGTTGGGTCAGATATGGGTCCTTTGTGTTTTGGATCAGTAAGTCTACAAGGGTGGTCGTTAATAATGTTTTTTGCAGTAATTTCTAATGCTGATTTGATATATTGCAATTAAAATTATTAGTAGAAGGCATGGGGTCATAGCATGTTTCACATCTGGCCCCATTACATAAACCTGAAACTTCTACACAAATATCTAGATTTGCCACTGTCAATGCTGTGTCACACATGTCATAATAGTGTGTACTGTATATGTATAGGTGTTGATAAAATCAACCAACCACAATTGAGTCGTCACATGAGTACATATCGCAAGTTCCTACAGAGCAAGTACAAGTCACTAAAGTTGATTTCCATTGATGAACAATTAGACTGCTCATCATCAAAGTATGTTAGTTTGACTCTTGTGAAGATTGATAGACAAGGAAGAACAACATCAACAGAGAACAGAAGAGGTGATAGTATTACTTTATCTGAAGCACTTGATGTAGAGAGAGAGGAAAAGGTGATTTTGATTAAAGGAGACCCTGGGGTGGGTAAAAGTACCCTTGCCATAAACATTTGCAAATGCTGGGTAGAAGGTAGTTTATTACAAACTTATAATGCAGTGATTCTGTTGACTTTACGTGACCCAGAGATACAAGCAGCAAAGACAATTAGTGACTTATTATTAACTGAGGGAAAATTAAGAGAAAGTGTTCTTGAAGAAATTATAGGCTGTTTGGGGGAAAGAATTTGTTTTCTTCTTGAAGGATATGATGAATTACCTGAACAGTTACGTAAGTCTTCAGTGTTCACAAAATTGAAAGAAAAACTGCCCAATTGTACCCTAGTGTATACATCTCGTCCTGAAGCTTGTGATAAGTTGGAAAGTGTTGCTTCTCGAGTTATCAAAATAGAAGGGTTTATAAAGGTATCAGTTGATGAATATATTTCAAGTACTTTTGATAGTGTCAATAATGGATCAAAGTTAGCATCACAACTGAAATCACAATTAGATGAAAATTGGATAGTGAGAGAAATATTACACATTCCCATCAATGTTGCAATTGTGTGTGTCATTTTCTTTCACTTCTCAACATTACCAGAGACACTCACACAATTGTACACTTTATTGTGTTTACGTTTGATCCTGAGATATATCACTATACGAACTGTCAATGTTGCTAAAGTGGAGAAACTCCGATCATTGGATCATCTTCCAGAGGGTATTTCTGAACAGTTTTCCCAATTATGTTTTATTGCATACAAAGGAACAGAGAATGGAAATATCATATTTACCTCCCAAGACTTATTGGATATTGGTATTGTTGAGAATAAGATAAGTGATCTTGGACTATTAGTGACTGCCCCCAGTACCTCAGTGTATGGGAGAGAGAAGTCATATAATTTTCTTCATAAAACACTACAAGAGTTTTGCACAGCATGGTACATCTCCAAATTGTCCCTACAAGATCAATTGAAGTGTATAAACACTTATTGGAATGATGATAACTATATAATGGTGTGGAGATTTTATTCTGGTATTACTGGACTGAATAACAAAGAAGTACTAAATTGTATACTACCATATAAACTGGTGAAGTCACTTCTTACAGCTGGGAGGAGAATACCACACTTGATGGATTGTGTGTATGAGGCACACAATAGTGAATTGTGTCAAATAGTGGGGGAGCACCTTGATGGTAACATTGTACATTATCATACAGCACATGTCATTGATTATTTTCTAACTCACTACAAGGGAACAATGAGACGGGTAAATTGTTTAGCATGCTGGGATGATGATGAGTTTCAGTTGTTAGTTACATCATTACAGAGAAGACAATCTCAGCATAATGATGACAACCTTATCCTTAATGTACCAGATTGCAGAGTTACACACCAGTCATTTTCCTTACTTGTTCAGTTGATGTCAACACAGTATCCTATTGTTAAACTAAACATTGTTAGGATAAATGTTCAGTCAACAAGTGATATGGTTTCTACTGGTGATTATCCAAACTCAAATGTAACATCCACACATATGGTACTATCCCAGGTATTCACCAGTAGTAACACTCTCAGTGTATTAGACATCAGTGATAATGATATTGGTCCTGAGGGAGCTGCCTGTTTTGCTGATCTTAGAAATGTTTTAATTCATGACCTTAGAATGGCAGAGTGTAAATTAGGTCCTACAGGAGCAGACAAGATTGGTGTAATGTTATATCACAATAACTCCATTGTGTCTATTGATCTTAGTGATAATGATATTGAGGACAGTGGAGTGGAGAGGTTAGTGTATCATTTGATCAAGAACAACAAACTACAACACCTTAACCTGTGGGATAATGAGATCACTGCAGTTGGTGCTAACCACCTGAGAAGACTGATAGTAACTGATCATCCAACACTCACCAGCATTGAGTTGTCAAATAATGAACTTAAAGATGAAGGAGTTCTTGTGATTTTATCATCACTGACAGTAACAATGGAACACATTGGATTGAGGGGGGTAGACATGACATCATCATCTTTTCCCATTATTGGTGCTTCATTGAACAAGATTAAGTCTATCAGTTTTGACCTATGTAATGATGACTACAAAGTGATCAGTGTAGCCAACACTGTGTTGAAACAACTTGAACTTGATATTACTAGTGATTCAGCTAACCATAAGATGTTGAGTGCTATCAGACAAAGTGATAATATTGAAACATTAAAACTTCACTATTGGTTCATCAAGGAGTGGGTAGCAGATATCATTAAACTATTAGAGTACAGTAAGACACTTACACAATTGACCATCAGAAGTCATAATCAATCACCTCAAGATATACTACTAATAGCTAATTCCTTGAAAGTCAACAATTCAGTAAAAACATTCAAATATGTTGATGAAAACATGGACCAGACAACAACTCTAAATTTTTTGGAGCAATTAAAACAAGCTTACACAGTGGAGGAAGTAACATTAGGAGTATCAGTTAAGGCTTCTAGTGATTATCAGTTCTTAGGAGATGTGGAGAAATGTGTCCAGCAAATCAACCACATTAGGAGCACAAAGGATGTGTTCAGTCTACTAAAAGTGGAAATTGTTATCTACTGCAAGAGATAGACCATCCAGATCCCTCACTGGTAAGTACTGGGTCCACTGTACATGATCAATTGTTAGTAGGGATGTGGTGATTATGCCGGCATAATTTCGGGCATAATAGATATATGCGCGAATCAGAAATTATGCTAGCATTCTGAGGTGATTATAAAGCTTTAATAGTAGGAAAATCTGCAGATTGCACAATTCTGTTTAAAAAAATCGAGATACTCTAATAGAGCAGTCAGAAACTCTAATAGAACAGTCACTGAATATTATTTACTCTAATAAAGTAGTTACATTGAAATGATACAGCAACCAGCTAAAGAACTCAAGACTATTTGAAGCTTAAACATCAATGAAAATGGTGTGATACAGCAATAAACTGGTATTATTAACCAATTATGGTGGCATAATTTTGGGAATAATGAGCAATTCTCAAAAGCATAATAGGTGATTTTTTGAGCACTGCTCAAAAGCATAATGCTCAAATTTTGGAGCATAATAGCCTAATGCCTAATTGTTAGTTACATATCACATCTCCCAGGAATGCTGCTCACAATATGGTACATAGTGTTACGTTATTGGACTGTTCCCTTGAGCTGACCAGCACAAGTAACACCCAAACTACATCAGGTGATCAACCCTCTCACTATTGGTCACTGTGTTATGTACCTGTTGTGACCAGACTTGTCCCTTCAAGAGAGTGTAATGGTCAGTGAGACAAGAACATTTCATGGACAATACTCTCATGTGTTGACTACTGGAAATGGTATGTTACCTTAATAGACTAAATTACTGTTGTGTTCTCTTAGGAAGAAAATGAGCACACTTATAACTTGTCCCCCATACCTGTGCTAGGTACACATTAGAGGTGAAGAATCCATACACAAGGAATGATCCATGTGGGGTGGACTAGACCACACCTACCAGCTGGAGTGGTAGTAGGAACTGATTACAACTCTTACTCTTTTGATGGATATGTGGTAAGGAACTTCTCACCTTCAACTAGTTGTATGTCACATAATCTAACAATACCTCTTACTCAATTGTGTGTACTACATCTAATCAAGACACACGGTAGTGTGTTGTGTGGCCCAAGAAGCCGGCGTGCCACACCGTGAGTATATTTACAGGAAGAAAGAAAATGAACTGATCATGACCAGAGTTCGAACCAAGGACCTCCATACCTAACGCCTGCATCCTTAACCACTGCTATCTCGGCTGATCAATTCACTTAATTTCTACCTTATAAATGAAAATTCTAGCTTAATAACTAAACCTGATCTACCAATGGAAAATCTAGATTGTTATAGAACATTTCGTGTGTGTTCTATTAGATGATTTCAGTGAAAGCAAAAACGTGTGCTCTATTACAGCATTAGCACCATACTATTGTTGCAACACTTTGAGGCTCAATCTAGTAGCTATTTTATCAAATCAGAGCCATTTTTGTATCAATCAGTGATATATTTGTAGTATTAACTTAGTTTCGCCCCCAGGTGGTCTGCGAGCAGACTAGTATGACTGACTCGCTCCAATCATAATCATCATAATAAGTGCTATATGCTAGCAAAACTTGTGATACAACAGTCTGGAAATCATATCCCAGTAAAAAGGTGCAGGATTTGGTTTTTGAAAATACAAAAAGAAGTGAAATCCACTCAAAAACAGCCAAGCTGTAAAAGAGTGCACCCCTCAAACAGCCATTATTAAAATTTTTTAGCATTAACATCATTGCAGCCATTTCTTGGCCACCACCTTTGATTTCACAACTTTTTTCACCCAGGCTTTTGAGGGCTGCACTCTTTTTTACAGCTTGGCTGTTTTTGAGTGGATAAAGATTACTCTAATGTGTGTCATGTACTGTTGTTTGTCTTTGTAGCCATGAAATGTCTCACTTTTGTGAACGCACCAACACAAGGGCCAGCAACATCACAAGACATCATCTTAAGACTCATCATGTAACTTGTGGTGGTCACCTTAAGGGATCAGTCCAATAACATTACACTATACACCATATTGTGAACAGTATTACTGTGAGATGTGTACTTTTTAATTAGAATTTATTCTTAATATATATTATATATTGTGTCATGAAGTAGTAGTTAGCCAGGGCTGGAAACCAGAGACAAATCACTGTGAAAAATGAGGGATATAAGATGGTATTTCCAGTGGCTCATTGAATACAAAAAAGCTTGATATAACCTGTAGTATACTAACAATCTCATGTAAGGCTTTAGTTAATGTGTTAAACGTACTGAAACTAGTGTTGCACTGATAATTGGATTGGTTATCGGAAAAACCATATATCAGCTGAACATAACAGTATACACCATTATTGTGAACAGTATTAATGTGAGATGTGAACATTTTTATTAGAGTGTATTCTTCATGTATCATGAAGTAGTAGTTAGCCAGTTCTGGAAACCAGAAACAAATAACAGTCAGTCACTGGACATTTTCTGTCCAAATAGCCTGTATCTGACAATAACCCATGATCAGTTTACTCAGACATAATTAATGTCAAAAGAAAAGGGATTGAGCCTAAGCAATACAGTTTATCTGTTTGGTTTATGGCAGGGGCGGATCCAGGGGGGGGGGGGGGGGGGGGGCTTTGGGGGCTGAAGCCCCCCCTTCATATTTAGGCTTTACTTGATCAATATGCTGAGTATTATAATGAAATTTTGTCTTAGCATAATTATATGATCACTAATAATACAAATACTCATAAAACCACCTTATAAACATCTTTCCAAGGTATTATCAGTAGATTTATGCTAAAGTTTGTGTAACAAGGACCCGGATCAGGATTGGAGGTGTACAAGATCGAGATACTCTAATAGAGTAGTCAGCTAACTACTCTAATAGAACATTCACTGGAAACATGTAGTTGGTTCTGTTATGGAATTTTTCCAAATCTGCCTGCACCTATAAATACAATGAAGTGCATTGGTCTATTTAAAGGGCTTCATTCATCTACTTGTGTAGTTTAATTCAGGTACACAATTTCCATTGAAAATGCTCTCAGATTCGTACTAGTAATAGCATGGGTAGCAGTGAAATTTGGGATAAATACCACTCTTGTTGTATTGGAAATGGGGATAAATTTCACGAGGCGAAAATGGGGATAAATTTCACGAGGCGAAGCCAAGTGAAATTTACCATTTCCAATACAACAAGAGTGGTATTTATCCCAAATTTCACTGCTACCCATGCTATTCCCAGTTAATACCATACACGCTGTCATAGGCGGCGGAAAGGGGGGGCTAGGGGGCTAAAGCCCCCCCTCAGAATGATATCACACCGAAAATTATCTTTCTTGGAGTGGGGCTGAAAACCGTGATAAAGATCGAGATACTCTTATAGAGCAGTCACTCTAATAAAGTAGTCAGTGTGTAGCGAGCTATGTAAGGATTTTTATGTAGTTTATCAGCTAGAATAGAAATGGTAGCTGGTGAGGTGGAAAGCTCTTGTGAGTTGGTTGTGACCTTTTCTTTTTCTTTTTTTTTTTTTTGGTCTCACCTTACCAAACTATAGAAATAAGTCTGGGTCAGCTCAGCGGAGCCCCCCCTCATATCAACTACTTCCTCCGCCGCTGCACGCTGCATATACACATGCTGTGCATTAGCGTTGCTATGTACTAAACATGTGTCAACACTAATTGTTAACATAAATTCTAGCCAATGAAATTGCAATTACAACTTTTTCACTGCTACCAGTGAAATACGGGATAAATTTCACTGCTACTATTGAGACTTTTGTATGGGCAGTGAAACAGGTATGGTATTAGTACTAGTAATAGCATGGGTAGCAGTGAAATTTGGGATAAATATCACGAGTGTTGTATTGGAAATGGGGATAAATTTCACGAGGCGAAACCGAGTGAAATTTACCATTTCCAATACAACAAGAGTGGTATTTATCCCAAATTTCACTGCTACCCATGCTATTCCCAGTTAATACCATACTCGCTGCATATACGTATGCTGTGCATTAGCGTTGCTATGTACGCAATTTGTCACTATGTACTAAACACGCGTCGACACTAATTGGCACTACATTGTTAACATAAATTCTAGCCAATGAAATTGCAATTACAACTTTTTCACTGCTACCAGTGAAATACGGGATAAATTTCACTGCTACTATTGAGACTTTTGTATGGGCAGTGAAACAGGTATGGTATTAAATCTTGTATTGTTCAAATTTCAAAATTTTTCACTTTCAACATTATTATTCTAACATGCACCTATTCAGTGTTGTGCAATTGTGAGAGGGGTGCATCATGTACTTGGTTGTCTGTACCTACCCAAACTTTTTCATTAGAAAAATGCTTCAGAGAGCCATACCTATAATCTAAAGGCAGTATATAAAATATCTACAGGCAGAAAATATTATGAATTTTATGTGGAAATGTCTCCAAATTGCAGTATTTTAACATCAATTTTTCAAAACACTGCCTGCACTTGGTATGTTGCTAGGAGACATTACATTCTTACAATCCAATACCCAACAAGGGGGGTGGCCATGAATGGCCTACTCAAATAGCAATGTTACAGTATCTCACAAGAGCAATGAATGATGCAAACAGTATAACTGTGTACATCTAACTCATCCCAATCTGTGTCTCTGTCCTATATACAACGACTGATCAATCCTGCGCACAACAGGACATCAGTTATGACATAATTACCAGCTCTATTGCAAAACATTATTATTTGTCGACATGTCTCTGCTGGAAACAATGATAATATAGCACTTTATTATTGTTCGGACATCGTTGTGTATGAATAGCTCAGAATGCAACATTATAGCTACTGCAGGAGAGCAGCCTTACAAAGGTAGTGATATTTAATTAAGCAGTTTAATTTGTTGATGGTACCTTGGAGGGCAACAAGGAATTTACCTCAGGTATACTTTGAGGTTTGTAAACCATCCAATTGTACTTGTCAGCTTTGATAGCATGTTGTCCAATGTTGTATACCTTTGACTTGTGGGATGCATGAAACTTTGTTTTAATAGTTTTTTTTCTTGTGGTACTTGATTATAGTTATATCTTAACATCTAGAGCACTGAAAACTGAAAACTGGTTAGGGTACCAGCACATTTTATGTGTTAAGTTGTACTGTAAGTTTGACAGTACACTAAAAAAAATTATTGGGAGAATTCAAATAAATATCTAAAGCAGCCAGTTTGTGTGTATGTGTGAACAGTAGCAACTAGGCCCGAGTCAAGTATGCTTAAAATTTTGCCCAGGAATTTCTTACCTATTGTTCTTCAGTGTTCCCATTATACTGAATATTTCTTGTGATAATCTTGGAACATTTAATCATTAAATTGCTCTATTAGAGTAAGTTACTAGTTTGTGACTATTGAACATCACTTCTATTAGAGAGTATCAATCTAGGGAGTTATTATTATATGAATTTAAAAAAGGGAAGTAGGGATCTATGCCTCAAAAAGCACTGAAACAAGGGTAGTCTAGCTAAAATAGTGTAGCTAAAATGATAACATCAATCCATGATCAACTAATAAGACATATGATCCCTACTGTGGGTGATCTGAAGGCGCATATCATGTTGAAACTTTGCTAGGTATTTATACATTCACCACAGTAGGGATCATCTGTCTTATTAGTTGATCATGGATTGATGTTATCATTTTAGCTACACTATTTTAGCTAGACTGCCCTTGTTTCAGTGCTTTTTGAGGCGTAGATCCCTACTTCCCTTTTTTAAATTCAAATTTTTTGTCTACTAGTGTGTTAACTTTTTTAGCTCAGCTATTATAGGTGGCTAGCTATGCCTACCTATAAGTGTATGTGTATCCCTGCATCTCTCAAATTAACTTGATGATTCATATTGTTATAATTTTTCTGTTTAGAGTAAGATGATATTAGCTGTGCTACTGGATAAGCCTTGATGGATCAGAAGTCATGCCCCAGGACAGGCAGCAGTAGGGATAACTCTTGTTACAAGGGACAGCTGCCCAAACATTTAGTAGACGTTGAGGCTTCAAAAATATCCCATACATTCAGGCATGCAAACATGTTTATAACACGAAATACATTCAGTGATCTTTTGCATTTTATACTGACTGCTCTATTGGAGAGTATTAATCTATTTTCAAGTGAGCTATATGGCACTCTAGCCTATTATGTTGGCATAGTTGTGTAATTACTGGATTGTAGTAATTGGACTAAGACACATGGTTGTTACCTCTGCAGGTATCAGTACTGCAAATACTCTAATAGAGCAGTCACATAAAGCAATAATTTTACAAATAAAATTGCTGCATAATAATAAAAAACTATTAACACATGAGTGTACACCATGTGGCATCCATGTGAAGAAGCATAATATATTGAATAACAATTGTAAGCTATAGAAAATAACTCTCCAATAGATTATACAGACGTGCACTTTAATTGTGTTCCCATACATATTGTTGTTACCAATCATGTGCTATATATTTTCTAAGTATCCCTACAATAACGTGTATACCAGGACAATAAAATGTAAACTATAAACAGAAAGATTTCAGTGTCTAACAAAAGGTGTCTACAAAAAGGTTGACTAGAAATTGCTCCCAGTAGGATTCAAGCAGGAGATCTGTCACACACTTTACCATTTGAAACATGTCCTGTAAGTTAACTTTTCACTTGTTCCTGGATGAATTTAAAGTGTACTTTACACAACAACAAGCTAACATATACTATAAATAGAATAATACTACACTAAAAATATACAAGGCCATGTAACCATCTCAGAAAAAAAGCTCCTAGTTTCCGGATTTCTTTCTATTGTTTCAACATCATATTTGTTGCTCATGGTGAGTTTGAAATTTGTTTCTGTAGCCTAATAGCATATGCAATTCACATGCATTCGTTTATAGTGTGGTAGACATACAGAAGATTGCCATTATTTCTCCCATTTAAATGTTTTCATACTTATGAGCAAGTGATAGGCCTGCATCAAATATGCTAGCATGATAGGCTGGAGTGCTATGCCAGCATAATGCTAGCATATTAGGTGGATATTTCAAACTATATTAATTCCATGAAAATAGATTGATGCTTCCTAATAGAGCAGTCAGTGGAAACAGCAAACTGTAATAGAGCTATTGTACATAGCTCCTTAGATCAATACTCTCTAATAGAACAGTCACTTTGTAGTGAAATACTCTAATAGAGCATTCACTAACCTAGGAGCCACAATGGGAACACTGAAGAGCATAATAAGTGAAAATTTCGGAAAGTTCCTGAAAGCATTCTGGGCAAAATTTTGAGCATACTTGACTCAAGCCTAGCAAGTGACTACAGAGGGTTGATATGCTATTTAATACAAATCCGAACTTTGTATACCATTGCGATGGCAGCAGTGTACGTAGTTTTGTTTAAAAAAAATCATGATAAAATTTTTCATGTAAAAATATTTTAGTATGATCAAGAGAGCAAATTATGGCAGTAACTGCACAAATCTATTTCCTACTATCCAGCACTGTAATTTCAGAACTACTCACTACAATAGGCTGAAACTTTGGTAATTCATTCCTTAACACTATAGATCATGTATAGGTTCAACTGATTTGAAACTTGCTTCCCTGAGCTTGATGTAAATCTTACTGTTTTTTTTTTATTATTCAAAAATATGGTTGTGTCAACTAGGCAGAATTTTTGCTGTGACGGTCACATTATATTGTAACTCTGCAGTTTTGTGATCTGCCACCTTAACACAATACTGCTCATGTGATGTCTGAACATGTTAAATTCTACAAGTTAAATGTCCTGCACAACTGCATGGAACTGTCCATGTGTGCTGACAATAGATCTTAAGCTCTTTCCAAATCAGTATTCTGTTCTTGATCATCTCCTATTTGACTTTTTCCCTTCACTCTAGTTTCCGGATTTCTTTCTATTGTTTCAACATCACATTCGCTGCTCATGGCGGGCATGAAATTTGTTTCTCTGTAGCCTAATGGTATTATGCATGTCATATGCGTTTGTTTAGTGTGGTAGGTGTAGAGAAGATTGTCATTATTTCTCCTATTAAAATGCTTTCACACTAATGAGCAAGTGATAGGACTGTATCAACTATGCAGGCATAATACAAAGCATGATAGGCTGAAGTGCTATGCCAGCATATCAGGTGGATATTTCAGACTATGGAGCTTAATTCCATGAAAATAAATTTCAATACTCCCTAATAGAGCAGTCAGCGGAAACTGAAATAGAGCTCTCAAGTGCATTGTACATAGCTCCTTAGATCAGTACTCTCTAATAGAACAGTCACTTTGTAGTGAAATACTCTAATAGAGCATTCACTAATTAAAATATTCCAAGACAATTGTAAGAAATGTTGCTAACCTAGGAGCATAATGCAAGCATAATGGGAACACTGATGAGCATAATAGAGGTGAAATCTTGGGAAATTCCTGAAAACATTTTAGGAAAAATTTTGAGGATATTTGACTCAGGCCTAGCAAGTGACTACAGAGCGTTGATATGTTATTTAAGCCAAATTCCAACTTTGTATACCATTGCTATGGCAGCAGGCATGTAATTTATTTTCACTATACCGTAATTTGCTTTATTTTCGTGCAACAAAAATTTTGTGATAAAATTTTTTCTGTAAGAATATTTTCGTATGATTAATAAAAAAAGCAAATTACGGTAGTAACTACACAAATCAATTCCTACTGTCCAGCACTACAATTTCAGATTTACTTACCACAATATGCTGAAACTTTGGTAACTCATTCCTTAAACACTGTAGATCATGTATAGGTTCAATTGATTTGAAACTGAGTAAAATGGCTTTTATTTTGTTTCTCTCTCTCTCAAAAAAAAATGGTTATGTGAACTAGGCAGATTTTTTTGCTGAGACGGTTACATAGTATTGTTTCCCTGCAGTTTTGTGATCTGACACCTTAACACAATACTGCTCATGTGATGTCTAAACAAGTTTCATGTCCTGCACAACTTCATGGAACTGTCTATGTGTGTTGACAATAATTGTTAAGCTCATTCCAGATTAGTATTCTGTTCTTGATCATCTCCTGTTTGACTTTTTTCCCTTCAATCTACCTATTAGTTTCTTAAAGTACAATGTTTCTTTACAGGTATATAATAGCCCACCTCATGATCACTGAATACTGAGCACTTGATCTTTTGTTTTCCAACATGACTGGTCAATCCACTAGTCCAGTGAATTAATTCACCATCTACCTGTTGAGTTAAAATTAAATGTATGTTATTATCAAGAACAATAATGTATAAACCTTTTGATACTCTTGATTTTACTGTGACCCTCTCAGTGTTTCTTGTATAGTACACTTCTCCTTGATTTTATTTGGTCCAGTTGGGCTTCATATGGGAGATTCATTTAAGCAAACAACAGGAACTGCCTGACTCACACCTGTTAAAACATATTAATCATGTTAAGACAGATATGCACGGGTTCACCAATTGTTATATGTTACACAAAAAAATATACACAAGGAAAAATGAATTTTAGGTTTGATTAGGGATCATAAGCATAAGCACAACAGTAACTGTGTCACAGTTGTAATCAAACTCATTTCAAACTCATCCCGGTGTATTATATATACTTACCTACATCTTCACATTGGCCACACAATATCATTTAAGCTACACATATATACCTTCCAAGAAAAGGCTCAGATTAAACCATAAAAGGTATACATACATACATACTATTAAGGAGTTGTGTGATTGTTTCTAACTACTTTTGAACACTTCTGTAACATCATTGCTATGGTGATTATTATTGTTATGTAACACTTTCACACCTCAGATCAAAAGGAATCGCCCCAGATACATATGAAATGTAACCAGGCTAGTGATTATATAGACATTGAGACCGAAATCGATTGTGGGGATCGATTAATACCCATGTGATTAGGATGCATGACATTGATTTTGCCATGAAAATCACTCAGATGAAGACCATTTTGTTATCCTCGTCATCCTACGAGTTGAAAAACGTTGGGCCAAGGTGCGAACTAGTGCTATAGCTTATTCAATGATCATTTCTGCATGTTTTTGAATATGCATGCATGGACTTGCCCCCATCACGAAGCTACCACTCTGCACAGAGTAACCACTCTACACAGAGTAACCACTCTACAAGCAAACTTACCTGTCTAGGCCTTTAGTGAACTCTGTAATTTTTCCATAAACAATTCAATAGTACTGATTAAAACATTACACTCACGTAACCAAAATTTTCCGTGATATCTTTAGGATAGTTTGTTCATCGTAACCGAATGTGACCAGAACATACTAGCTGCTGACCCATATTCAAAAATTTTAGGTATGCATACTGTATTATAATACATTCAGTGGCTGCACTTGTATTGGCTTGGGTGATTGATCGCCCTTACTGGCTGTCAGCCTGATAAGCGTTACATATTAGTTGTAACATGGGGCATTCGGGCTTTGTTTGATATGTATGCCCTTTGCCCTCGGGCCTGTGGACCTCGGGCAGTCAGGAATACAT